>NC_065511.1:22971264-23030488 GCF_006386435.1 Epinephelus moara | reverse complement strand
AACATTTAAGTGTGGAAAACATGCAAAAAAGTAAGAAATCAGGAAGGGGGCAAACACTTTTTCACACCACTGTATATGAATGCCAGGACCCAAAGTTTCCCATTGGAATATTGCACTGTAACAAAATGATCAGTGTTATTTACTTGACCCACCAGAAGTTTTAATGTTTTTGCTGATCGGTGTAAATAACAGTTAATTTTTTCACATTTTAATTTTAATCAATCATTGCTGTAGGTCTAACATGATCCTGACAATCTTCATTTGTAAAAATGTTTAGCCTATAGTCAAGTCAACTTTATTCATATAGCACATTTCATATGGCAAGCATTAAGATACATCATACATGACAAACATAAAAATATAAGATAAGATAATTAAGTATTTCATATATAAAAGCAAGCAGGCCATGATAAAAACAAACAAAATAAGAAGGTGATATTATCATTATTCTTAAAAAATGGGGAGATAATAATAAAAATATTAATTCCGAAAACAAATAAAAATACACAAAAAGTTTGTGAAAAAAACAAACAATTTTAGTTGGCTTTTAAAAGTGAACACTGCTGTAGCAGACCTCAGTTCATGTGGAAGAAGATTCCAGAGAGTAGGACCATATTGACTAAAAGCACTATGAGCTGACTGAGAGTGGATTTTAGGTACAATGTGTCGACCTTTATTTGATGATCTAAGGGGTCTCTCTGGTGTGTACTCTGTGAGCATGTCAGCAACATAGGAAGAAGCTAAACCATTAAAACATTTAAAAACAATAAGAAGTATTTTAAAATCAATTCTTTGTTTCATTAGGAGCTAGTGAAGAGAAGATAAAATGGGAGTTGTGTGGTCAGACCTTTTAGTTTTTGTTAAAACTCTGAATAAGCTGGAGCCTATAGACAACAGGCTGTTTAGCCAATACACAAAATATTTTTTTTTACAAAACATCTTGTCAACTGACGTGTGTCATATATCATACGGCCCAGTGCCTTTTCCTCTAAATTTTGCTGAACCGTAATAGCTGTGGTTAGTCTTGACTCTCTCTCGCTTGGCTATCTATGGATTCCGAATCCAAAAAAAGGAAACGTCTTGGATGGAAATAGAGAATTGAATAAGTGTTTGACAAATTTGTTTGCTGTCACCACCAACACTGTGACGTTAAAGCACCAAATTATCAGAAATAAACCACTGCAGAGTAGCTGCCTTGTGGTAAAACATATTAATGAATGCTCAGTAGGACCTATAAGTAATGTTGATAGGCTTATTAGGACTTCATAGGCAGTGTTATCTTCATTATTTTTCATTCTTCATTACTTTTATGTCATGGCTCTTTGGGTAGTAAAGGTTGCTGACCCCTGACCTAGGTCCTTTCAAAGTGTGGTGTGATGCATCACTATGCTTTGTTTTTTTGCTTTAGAGCCCATCTTTTCCCGTGATGCAGTATATCTAAGATGTCATTTTAATATACATGACGTGATGCAGCATTCCACACCATGCTATGATTCTCTAAAACAAAAAAACAAACAAAAATACCCTAATACAACCTTGATAATTAATTAATATCTAAAGTGAACAGAGAGTAGAAATAGATCTCCAGTGGATCTTTTGTGTGCTTAAAAAAAACAGCAATATTGCATATTAAGCAAATAATATCCTACCTTAAATTAAGTTCAAAGAGTGCTTTATAAGTAAATGTACAGAGGTCACCATGGGGTGTGTTGCTTAAGCCAAGCGCTGTACACAACATAAACATCACAGAGGAGTGTGGTTGTTTACTACGTTTCTTAGTTTAGATGTTAACAGTGATGAGTACTCCACTTTCTCTATGTGGGGCAAAAAGGTTTCCTGTCAGTGGCAGATTTACAGCTCCCTGGAACTGAACCCATCTGTGACTGGTGTAAAGTTAAACAACACAAACATGCAAACATGTTGCTCCCCACATATGATGTAAGCAACTGCAGGCAGATCACAGACTGTCCTAATACATGAGATGTGCAGCTAAATTGAAAGGCAGGTAGTGTTTCAGATCTTGACCCACTATTTGTAGTGCTGATTAGACACTGCCAACATACACAGCCCTTCCAAGACGTCTCATAATGAGGCCACTGGTGCCTAAGATGTCACATTAGAGTTACTTTAATTTAATTATAGTGCCCCCATGGGGTCAGCTCGTGTATTTTTTCAAAGCGCGTGCTACATTGCTAAACTGACTATTCCTGAGTCAAGTCTCAAGTCCTAACCTTGTAGTTTCAAGTCCTAAACAAGTCATAATGCACTCTTCACCAAATATAATGCCATTTTAACAACAGGGTAAAAGTATATAAAAATTTACAAAAATCATTAATGTTTTTTAAAATGTGTAATTATATGTAAAAGCAAGTAGAAGTTAATCAGAAAAAAAGTCTTTCATAGCAAATATCACTATTAACCACTGCCACAAGGGAATACATTTGCACGTATTTAGTTTTGTATAATGTAAACATCCATCCATCCATCTTCTAACCGCTTCATCCTCTTGAGCTGACATCCCAGCTGACATTGGGCGGGAGGCAGGATACACCCTGGACAGGTCGCCAGACTATCACAGGGCTGACACATAGAGACAGACAACCATTCACACTCACATTCAAACCTACGGACAATTTAGAGTTATCAATTAACCTAATCCCCAATCTGCATGTCTTTGAACTGTGGGAGGAAGCCGGAGTGCCCGGAGAAAACCCACGCTGACACGGGGAGAACATGCAAACTCTGCACAGAAGGGCTCCCACACCCAGGATTGAACCGGGAACCCTCTTGCTGTGACACGACAGTGCTAACCACCACACCACCGTGCCGTAAATGTAAATAGTTGTTGTTAAATAGTAAATAGAGTACTCTAATGCTGAATATGACATTACCAACCTCAACCAACTTTTACACCCTTGGGCTCGAGGAAGGTATCAAGTATTTTCAAGTCAAAAGGCTCAACTCAAAGTGAAGTCATGAGTCAAAGTGGAGCTGCAAGTCTTTTTTGATTATGTCACGTCAAGTCTTAAGTCATCAAATTTGTTAACCGAGTCTGACTCAAGTCCAAGTGATGTGACTCGAGTCCACACCTCTGTAAAAAACAAGTATTTGAAATGGCGATTCCAGTATTTTAGAAACCGAACTTTAAAAGCGATCACCTTTAGATTATTAATAATAATTCAGTCAGGAATACTCTTGTAATACATTTAACCATTTATTGCAACACATAAAAATACCTAAAGCAAGACATAAAATACCTTTTTAACCTTTAAGCCAGGTTTCTGAATTAGGAAGGTGGAGGCTGGGCTGGAGGAGGCAAAGTTTTGCCGGCGGCAGCAGCAGCCGCAGTGGTGTGTGGCAGCATTAGTCTAGCAGGGATCAGTGAGTAGGACGTCATATTCAAACGGGCCGCCTTGTTGTGAGAATGGGCTGTGATTGATGTGTGACTGCTTAGAAGCAATGATCCAATCAGCTGGTCACAACTGGGGTGTATGACTAATACAAAGCTTCATTAATAAGCATTCAGTATTTCCCAACAGAATCTTGTTATATTTGGAACAGTTTTTTATATTTTTGTGTTCAGAAATAAAAAGGATCAAATAATTAAAAATTAAATATTTTTTCTTCAAAAACTGTATTTTTGGCACCTGAGGCCTGTACTACGAAGCAGGGTTTGAAGTTAGCGAGGTAACTTTGGGGTAAATTTAGGGTTTTCAGTACTACAAAGCTGGTTCACTTTTTACCGGGATAAATCACCGTGACAACTTAGGCTGAACAGCTTACCTGCTCTGGAACAGGTTAACTTCAGGGTATCGGATCACAGGCTGTCAACATCCTGACCTCTGACCAATCAGATCACTGAAGAAAAAAGCATCCATGGACATAAGTCTGGAGTCTAAGGTCTGGCATTAAGTGTTTTATGTGACATCTCCAGAGTAGTTTCATCATCATCCAACTAAATAGCAAAAAAATACCCTATATTAATGTCACACTAATGGCCCATACCTCAGTGATACCCACATATAATTAAGTCTCGGATGACGGTGAATTTTTGGATAGTGTGTTCAATGTTTTTAGATTTTCCATTTCAAGATTACAGATTGTTGTTTCATCCCACGCCACTGACATTTTTCCTGTTGCGTAGTCGCTACCATTTCATCTCATATCATATGAAGCAGCCTACTTCATTCTTGGTTCTGATGATGTTGCTCATAATTAACACCCCCCGCCTCTTTCACATGAACGTGCTTGTGGCTGGATAGGAAAACACAGAGCTGACTGAACTAGGTGATAACCAGCTTTGTTGTACTGGTTATCCAGAAGGCCAGTGTTAGGGTTAGTCAAACCAGATAACAAGAGGGTATCCTGGGTAAGTTGAACTGGCTTTGTAGTACAGGCCTCTGGTCATAATTAGGGGTGTATTAATAGGGGTGGGGGGCCCCATAGCTGTAAAATCCAGATTCAGCCCTGGTAAGTGATGTGAAACTTTAATGTAGACTGCCCTCACTCTGGGGAAGGCTTGATTTTACACTGTATGTTCAAAAACCAATCCATCTAGTCAGAGACTAAACACCATTTTCAAACTTACCTGGACCAACATTTTTCATCTGTAACCAAACTTGGGATTTCTCTCTGCACGTTTTACGCACAGTGCACGCTCGGCCCTGTTTGAGCAGCTGTGCGCCAATAGGCAGCCTGAGCAGGGTGGTGGTGGTCTGGATCTGGGTGGAGTTAAGTATCTGTGTCACACACTGACAACTGGGAAACCTCCCCGCACCAAACTAACAGGTGTCCTCCTCCTCCTCCTCCTCCTCCTTCAGACCCACAGTCACATCACAGGGGGGATGCCAGTCCGCGCCGCAGACTCTCTCCCTCAACTCATCTGAACGCTGTTTCTTTACTTTACCTGACCTCAACACTTCCAGGAAATCGCTTTCACACATCCACAAATGATGCACTCGGCACAGAAAGACACCACGTTCACCAAGATCTTTGTAGGAGGTCTTCCTTATCACACAACGGACTCAAGTCTCAGGAAATATTTCGAGGTGTTTGGAGACATCGAGGAGGCTGTTGTCATCACCGATCGGCAGACGGGGAAATCCAGAGGATATGGATTTGTAAGTAGCAACCTGTTACTAAGTTTGAGTTGCCATTTTTAAAGTTGCCTGCGCACGTGCACAGTCTAAGGGTCAATCGATCCAGTATCGACACCTGTAGGCCAAAAGATTGTACTTTTTCCTGCTTTGTGCCACAGAAACATGTCATTTGTAGCAGATATTGGACAATCCAGACTTTGAACCACTTCAAAATCACGTGCTAGTGAATCACCCTCTGTCACATATGACCTCACTACTCCTGGCCCTTCCTAAATATCTTACAAACAAATGAACCATAATTTGTGTCTGTCTCTCTTACTCAATGTAAAATGTGTTGTCTCCTTCAGGTGACCATGGCAGACCGGGCCTCTGCTGACAGAGCCTGCAAGGACCCCAACCCCATAATAGACGGCAGGAAAGCCAATGTGAACCTGGCCTACCTGGGGGCCAAGCCCAGGGTCATACAGCCAGGTGAGGGACTGGACCACAGCTTCATGTCACAACTTCAAGATAACCAAGGTGGCATACAAAGACAGCAGCCTGAATGCATTTACACACATGAACTTGGATGTAGTCTTAATATTTGGATGATGCAAGCTCACTGTAGAGTGTACTTGTATGATTTTCCCTTGGAAGCAAGGGCGTAGGTTTCTTTTTAACAGTAGGGGTGACACTTAAGAAACATGGGGTGCAAATTTCAAGCATGAAATGCTTAATTTCTTGCAGTCTGGTGAGTTTTATGCACCAGTTTGTGCCTTTTCTGTGTCAATTTATGGTGTAAATGTCTTTAAAAGTCCTCATGTTTTAAATTTTGAGGAGGACTCATCCCCTGTGTCCCCCTGAAATCTACCCCTATGCCTAGAAGGATCAGAACTCTGTCTTCAAAATCATCTCCATTGCATCGTGCAAGTAACTTTAAACTTGTTGAACTCTAACTTTAACAGCTGTCTATTTTCATTCTAGGATTTGCTTTTGGCGTGCCTCAAATCCATCCAGCGTTCATCCAAAGACCTTACGGGTATGTCCAGCTGCATACATGACACTCCTTTCACAAAATCTGTCTGTATAAAGT
The DNA here is from genome assembly GCF_006386435.1 of Epinephelus moara. Classification (NCBI taxonomy): domain Eukaryota; kingdom Metazoa; phylum Chordata; class Actinopteri; order Perciformes; family Serranidae; genus Epinephelus; species Epinephelus moara. The sequence continues at coordinate 23,024,317 of NC_065511.1, read as the reverse complement.
GGAAGAAATCTGCTGTTTCCTTTGTATGATCTCATTGAATGTGTGTTTATTGTTGTAAAAAAGTGTCATTTATCATTCCCTCCACCTACTATATCCTGAATGGGGACATGTGAGTGTGGATGTGTGCTCCTCTGCTTGGCGTTGACTGTGAAGGAAGTGAACATTTTGTCCCCAGCCACTGCAGGACTTGACTTCATGTTGTCTGTCTCTCTCTGATCTGACAGGGTCGGTAACGGTTAAAATAGCTGATGAGGGGACATGATGATTTGAGGAATAGCTGAGTCTGCATTGGGCAGAGCGCTAAAGTGTTACCTGTATACTCTGACATACACAAACGAACTGAAATGGTGACTAGATGCATGGAAGTCTTTTTGGTTTTTTTTTTATTTTCACAGTTTTCCATAGTACATAGATTGGTGTGTGCCTTGTTTTCAGTATGATGTGGTGTTCAGCTTAACTGTGTGCTTATTTCTACTTGCAGTGGGGGAGGTGGGGGGTGCAGGAGGTTTTTGTGCACACTTTGTGAGTTTTGTTAGGGAGTTGTAACTCTGCAACGGGGTGTTGATTCTTTTTCCCTTTTTAATAATTGATTTGTGCTTTAGCCTGTGGTTTATTTTTTTCCTCCCAGTTTCTTGTTAACATCGAGTTGATCGTGTTTTGTTGTCAGAAGGGGGCTGATGATCACTCACAGTGTGTTAATTTCAAAAAATCGATCCCCCGCAACAAAACAAACACTGGGTTGCATGTGGGAGTTCTTTTTCTGTTTCCTTACCCATGATGCTGTGTTTTTTTTAATTATTAACCCATTGCTTTCACTTGTAGCTTACATCTACAGGTACACGATACTGAACGTATTTTTTTCTTTTGTACTTTTCTCATCACTCCAGCAGCTGTCATTTTAACAACACAGTTAAAATGTGCAGGGGTAGTGAAAACAAATAGTGTTATCACTACAGAAAAGCTCAAGAGATTATGTTTAATTGCTCCCATGTTGGCACTTTATCAACAAAGCTACAGTTTAATGGACCAAGTTATCTGAAAATGTCGAGGCTACAAATAAAACCTGGATCACTGTCTGTATTTTTAGATGTTAAATAACTATAGATTCATCATTTAGCTATGCAATTAACCACAAAAAAACAGTCTCTTTATATATGTATAGACAGACTCAAATGTTCACTGCACAGTAGGTTGGAGACAGAGATCTTAGCCGGTCTCTTAGGCAGCAGCTGTTGGTTACAGTGATCTCCACAGCCTCTCAAATTCAGATGGAAAATGGGAGTCACTCAGCAGCGCTGTTAATAATGTATGGCACAGACAGGGCCGCTCGACTGCGGACAACAGGTGGGCCGAGCCATGTGCCCATGAAGCCTTTTGGTTATGTGCTGGGGATTACCCATGTGTCCTGGTGATTTACAAAGCACCTTTATTTAGCTCTCGACGTGCAGGACCACAAAATGTTCCTCCCATCTCTTTCAGTGGCGGCGGCTTAAGTCAGCTGTGCCCTTTTAGTGCTTGAACTGTTCATATTAAAACAAGGTCACATCACAAAGAAAGGATACCCGAGTGTCGGTTCCTATCTTTTCAAGTTTTAAATTACACATGCAATTAGATTTGTCACATTCAATACAAGAATTGTAACATTTTCTCTGATCATTATGAAACTGTAGTACAAAACAGTTAGCTCTTGTTTGCAGCAGCAGATCTCACATCCCACTTTGTAACCAGGGTGCTGCTTTTTGATCAACCAGGACGCCTCCTGGCTGATAATAAAGCAGTAAATCCAGAGAAGTCACTGAGACAGTAGAGCGGCGTAGGCGGCCATTACAGTTGACGAGTGCTCTGCCATGTGTTACTGAAGGAGAAGATCAGCTTGTCCTTTGGAGATGACAAGGGGAGCAAAAATAGCATGCTTCCAGCCTCCCTTGTCAGTCAAGCTGGCGTGTGTATGTTTGTGTGGGGGTGTGTGTCTGGAAGAGGGGGAGGGGGCACGTGTCTATGGACAGATATAACAGTTTCACACCTGCTCCTCAATATATTTACTGAGGGTGACTTTACACAAGTTTAAAGTGGGGCCAAATTTACCTAGAAACCCAGGCTTGTATTTATCCATTTATATCCTGGTGTATATACAGACTTGCTTTTCCACTGAGCAGATCGTATCTGATCTCCTCTGACACCATGTTTCTCTTTTAAAATAGCTAAATAAATCTTTTTTTCAAGCAAATAAACACGACAGGGACTCTGCAGAACCTAATACAACCAAGCACCCACTTGATAGGATACCTTATGGTTAATACAGCAGCTTCATTGTCTGCCTTGCAATGTACTGCATTTATTAGCTGCTCCATGTCAAAGAAACAAAAGCCTTTTTTGCCCTATTTGTTTGTGTGTTAGGACCTATTAACATGTGTGAGCATGCCTGTATGTGTGGCGTTAATGTGACCATATGTGGACAGAATAACGTCCACTTCTTCTCCTGATATGTTGTGGTGTTGTGCGATAAGCTCGCATTTTGTCAAATACCGTTTTCAGTGAAACACTGGGTGCAGAGCTGGGCTGTGTCTTCTCTTAATGCCTTACTGTGTTTCAGATTCAGGTGCTTTTTTTGAAATTAAAAGCTGTGCTCGTGTTTCTTTGTGGTTTTGCTGCTTTTTTAACTTTTCATTTCTAGGTAGGGTATTTTTTCAGTTGTTAATGAATGGATTTGCTGTGTTCTGAGGACTGGATTGCCGTTTTTGAGGCGCCTGCTTTTCGGTTTCAGCGTTGGAAAGATGACTGACCGTGGCTCTGCTTTGACCCGGCTTGTCTTTGTGTCCTACAGAGTCCCTGCCCACTATGTCTACCCTCAGGCCTTTGTCCAACCTAGCGTGGTGATCCCTCATGTACAACCGTCTGCTGCTACAGCAACAGCTGCTGCTGCCACTTCCCCATACCTTGACTATACTGGAGCAGCGTATGCCCAGTACTCTGCGGCTGCTGCCACTGCTGCTGCCGCTGCTGCTGCATATGAGCAGTATCCGTACGCAGCCTCACCAGCACCAACGAGCTACATGACTACAGCAGGGTATGGATACGCTGTCCAGCAGCCGCTCGCCACTGCTGCCACCCCAGGAGCTGCCGCTGCTGCTGCCGCCTTCAGCCAGTACCAACCTCAGCAGTTACAGACAGATCGCATGCAGTAAAACCATGACAACTACCTTAAAGGAGGAAAACAGGGGAGGTCACCTGCTCCATGAAGAAGGTGAAGTTACAGTATGAGGGGGAAGACCATAGGGGCTGAAGGATGGATGTCACTCCTAGGTTTTAACTTAGCAGTCCTACAACCAAAGAGCCTGAGAAAATCACCAAAAATGTGGAGAAAATTAGGAATTACTGTATATTTTATTCAAGTGAGATCAGTATTTTGTCACTATTGAATATATATGAATATTTAATATTTATTCAGCAGGAAAATATTTAATGTTAATTGAAGTAGACTCACTGGACCTCATGTCAACCATTGCTGAATTTTGTGTATATCGCAGTGGAATATGTATAAAATTCCCAAGTGCATTCATGTCTTATGATCAGGTTTCTTCCCCTCTTCTTTCAAAACAAACCAAAACACTTGCATACATACGAGAACAGTATGTTACCATCATGCAGTTTTCAGTATTTCATAGTTTTGGACCAGTATTTTGTTTGGTAAAGCTATGCAGACATCGATATAGAAGATAGTGTTTTGTTAGGATTGTTCTCTTTTTTTTTTATAGTTGTTTGGAGTGAGATAGATTAGACGCCCTCATTTAGTTCCTCTTTAAATTAATTTTCTTGATTCTACGTAAGACAAAATGCTGAAGTGACGGCTGAAGGTGGAAAAAGCACTCACGTTTCTTCCCTTTAAAGTGCACCTCAAGTAAGCTCAGCATGAGGGAAGAAACATTGTTGAATGTGAATTGTTCATTTTGACAAAATGTCTCATAATGTGCCTTTTAAATTATGCTATTTATGTATTTATTATGGAGCCTTACAGTAATAAACCCTTTATTTTGTGTTCATGTGTTAGTTTGAACCCACGTGTGCTGCTGCGTCATGATCAAGAGCATATGATGGATGTTTAAAGTTGGCTTAACAAAGCAATACACTGTATGAAGAACAAACGATGAGTGGAGAGGTAGCAATAAGTCCAACGCATTTCCTGTTCTCTGTAGATTTGAAGTTGTTGTCTCTAATAGATTCTTAATTCTGTAATGTCGCTTTTTATACTTGACGAGTTTGATAAAGGACAGCGTGAGAACTGTTGACTTTTTAAATTTTTTTTACATTTGATGTCACTAGACGTTGAATGTTTTCTAATGCAGAGGCATCACCTGTTTTGCCTTGCATTGTGTGCATGACTCAATAATGCAAACATTTAATATGTGAAATTAAAGGAAATTTACCTTCAACTTTTTTGTTCGTCTGTGTCCTGATGAAGCATAGCTCTCATTTGTTAGTCATATAATCTGTTTTGGCTTTAGTTAACATCTCTCAGCAAGAAATGTTCTTATTCTGTGACCAATATCATGATAGAAACCCAATATACAGTAAATCCTGCATCTCGAGATCCATGTCACTGACGAGTATCTTTTGGCCATTGATCTACACTGCTGCAGAGTTTGATGCAGGCCCCTGTTGACATTATAAATCAACTCAGATGTTGTGCGTAACATGAATCCAGACTGCTGTGACTCCAAAATAGAAAGTAGGTGAAGTCCCTCTTCCCACATTCCACACCCACTAGTTTAAAGAAACTGTTTGCCAGATTTCCTCATGCTGACCAATTGAAATAAATCAAAACCTTAAAATGAACTTAAATGTCATGTATTTTGGCCATGTTTCTGAATAAATTAAGCTAAAATTAAATCTGATACAGCCTGTCCTGTGGCAACGCAGACCCAAACAGCTGACATGCACACTCACTCTCTGTTTGAGCCCCTACAGTCCATTCCCTGCTTTGTTCACCTGTTTACATCCTTCACTACAGTCCCAACCGCTTATGTTTCTATACAGCTGTGAGGAAACTTGTGATGTGACCTGGGCAGATGGAGGAGCAGGCAGGCAGCTGCAGGGTCTGGAATATCCAGACGGTTTGCTCCAGTGGAATAAATTCTATTTTCTGAGTCCCTCAGTTGCCCCCTCAGGTCTTCTCACAGAAGCTGTAGTCTCCTGACCTCTGCTGGTTCATGTGTGGCACTCCGTATTATCAAGCATCATGCAGCTACACAATGGTGGAAGAAGTTTTCACAACTTTTACTCAAGTGGGCGTCACTCTACAACTGAATTCTACTGTACTATTATTATGAGATTTCATCAGCATTATTTTTGCTTTGTTTTCATTTTTATCATTCATAAGATAAGACTTTATTGTCCCAGAAGGAAATTTGTCTTGGATACGTAAGGTGCCTGCCATTAAAAGATACAAAAAAAGTTATACATACAGTTCCCACATATATACGGTCCATACACAGAGTTGCCACTATTCACAATCCCACACACTCAGTACCAACAGTACATGTACAGACTGCCATCAGCCAACAAATTCCACGCAGCCCATAACACATCTGTTTTACATAGTGATCATTAAAAAAATACACTTACGTTGAAAAAACAAATGAATATATGTATATATACATATACACACATTCACATACATACATATTGACATGCACATACATACCTACACATACACATTTTATGGTTAAGCTACAGTTAGCTTCCTATTTAAGGCTTTAATGGACACTGTGGGACTCTAAAGCATCCGCCTGAGGGGGGAAGTTGGTACTCATGATGGAGGACATGGGTGGGGTCTGAGATAATCTTCCGGGCCTGTCTGGTAATGATTTGCTCACAGATAGACTGGAGTGTGGCATGCTGCCTGACTCCCATGATTGTCATGGCTCTCTGCATAAGCTTGGTAATCTGGACCTTCAGTTGTACACTGAGGTTGTCAAACCAGGCTGAGATGCTCTCAACTGTGGTATGGTAGAAGAGGAGCAACACTTTCTGGTTGACTCCAAAGACCCTCAGCCCGCAGAGGACGTGTAGATGCTGTTGGACCCTAGTGCAGACCTTATACCTGAACACTCCATTCAGCCTGGGCTATGTTTTGGTCATGGATAACCACTGGTGAATGGTCTCCAATAGATCTGGGGTCGAATTTCATCTCCTCTGTTATCTTTATATAGATTATGAAATTTTTCATTTCATGTCTGTACACAGCTGTGTCACATGTGTCAGACATGAGACCCAGGATGGCTGTATTATTGGAAAATTTTATAATGTAATTATCAGCAGTGCTGCATGTGCATGTATTAGTGTACAGGGTGAACTAACACATCCCTGGGGTGCGCCGGTGGTGATGGACAGGGGTTCGGACAAAGTCCTGTTCACCCTGACGTGCTGGGTACAGTTAGTGAGGAATGAGTGGAATGAGTGATGAAGTGGCTGACATTCATCAGCTGCAGTGTTTGCAAACTTGAACACATAAGGGGGGTTAAGTGCCAAAAATAAAACTACTCTGCAGAATGACCCATTTCAGAATAATACAGTCACTATTATAAGATTACAGTTACTGATGCATTCAAGTCTAAGTGTCATTTTAATGTTGCAGCTAAAGTAGGGCTAATTTGAACTACTTAATATGCAGGTAGGCTAATCTATGGTCATACATTAGGATCAAAATGAATGATTTGAATCTTTAAAGTAACCAGTGAGCTGTCATATAATTCTAGTGGAGTTAAAAGTGCATTGTTTTCCTCTTAAATGTAGCGGAGTGGAAGTATAAAGTTGCATAAACACGAATTGCTTGAGTTAAGTTGCTACAGACACCTCAAAATTGCACGTTGGTACAAGTTGTACAATTTCCCGAGAGAGTCATTAGGTACTTTCCGCCAATGTATACAAGATCCTCCCTGAACTCTTCACTCGTGTTTCCAGATCGCGGAAATTTCCCACAGGAAGTTTTGAGTACCTTACTTTGACGCACTTCCAACAGACTTTTGATCGAGGCAACGATGCTGCGTTCAAGTCATAGCGGAGTTATTGAAATATAAGTTTCCGACTTATGAAACGCGTTCACGTCAACGTCCAAGTCGTAAATATGACTGGAAAAGTCGGACTGAAAGCTGGCTTGTAATTGAAATGTATTTGCCGCAGTTATATGATAATACATCAGTATTTGACAAGGGTAGCTTCCTCACCTCTGCCAAAAAATCCCATGTGTCCTGAATGCAACATTCCGCATCCTGGGGGCGGTGAGGTTTACTGGCAGTCGGAGTGAACAAAAAAACCGAAGTGGAACAGAGCGTGAGAAAAAATACCAGTAATAACCTCGGAGGGGCCCCGACAGGGACTGAAACTGTGACTGCAGGCAATGTGAGTACTTTAGTAATACTTGATTCATCCTAACTTTGTTGGTCGTTGTTGCTCCCTGTCGTCCAACCGTCAGCAAACGTTATTGTTTTGTGGGGAAAAAAACATGGCCATCTTGTGCCATACGATTCGCTAAAAAAAACCCACATAAACTCGGTTCTTATCAAATTAACCGTTATCTCTGTAACTTAAATTAAGATAGCCAATTGAATGTAGGTTACGTCGGTTAAATGGCCGTTTCTTGCCTGAAAGTGAAATTTGTGGCCTAACGTTAAATTCAGCAGCGTTAATCGTTCGGAGTCTCCGTGGAAACTCGAGGAAATTAAACCGCTGTTCATTGGTATCAAACACGGAGCCCACATTTTCATTTAACCCTCAAATTAAAGTCAGGTTAGCGATAGAAAACCACACAGCATCTCAATCAGTGTCTTAATTAAATTGTCGATCGATGGTTATCATCAATTATGATATATACCGGAAGTGAGCATTGTCATGTGACCTCAGTGACGTTACATCGTATCACACTGACTCCACTCAGGTCGTCTGTCATCATTTAACAGCTGCCATCTATTTTAATTTGAAAACAATTAATGTGATTTATTTTCATTTTTTTTAATCTTTCCCAATAATCCATCACTCCAGCGGGTCTGTGCTCCCGATCTAAGCCAGAGATGACCACCGAGAAGACTGCATACTCTCCCGTGGAGGGGCTATCCTCTCCACCAACGCTCCCCGGACAGCCAGCGTTTCCTGTCGCATTTGACATGAATATGGCAGGCCCAAATATGTACGGAGGACCTGCCCCAGGTGGTGCACCTGCTCCTACTGGTTTCCTTGCTTCAAGTGATGCACCTGCTCCTACTGGTTTCCTTGCTCCAGGTGGTATCTCTGCTCCAGGTGGGTTCCCTGCCCCTGGTGGGTTCCCTGCCCCTGGTGGGTTCCCTGCTCCTGGTGGGTTCCCTGCTCCTGGTGGGTTCCCTGCTCCTGGTGAGTTCCCTGCTCCTGGTGGTCTCCCTTTACCCCCACCAACTGCTTTTGGACGGGCTGTCCCTGGAGCTTTCGGAACGACTGACCCTCAAGGCGGCTCACCCTACTCGTCACCAGGCCAGGGCTTCAGTGGTAATGGTGATTAGTATTTCTAACATTGTTACATTCTTTGATATGAAATTACAATGCTTGTGTAATTTAATTAATTTCATGTCTCTGGTTGGTGCCACTGCAGATGAGGTTTTCCACAATGAGGACGACCCACCACCCTTTCATGAGAATCAAGACTTTGATTTTGGATTAGACAACAAGAGCATAAGAAGAGCCTTTATTCGAAAGGTAAGGACACAGTGTGGGTGAAGAGAAAGTCAAGTTAATATGGCTGGATGTGTGAGGCCATTATAGGCAGTGTTGCAAAGCAATGAATAGCACTGCTTTTTGTCACATTACATTTTGCAGTTACAATTTATAATTTAAATCTCCAGAAACATGTACTACACCGCAGTGTTTATCGATATTGTGATATAAAATAACGTACACAGTGACAGAGGATTTTATTCATATTGCTCACTTCAGCACAGAGACCACAAGGCTGCAAAAATCCTCTTGCACCTAGTCATGTCATTATTTCCCGAAAATGTAATAAATGTGCACTTAACCTGAGAGAGATAAGATTAGGGCAAAGAGATCATGATTAGGGCTAGTGCTAGCCAATCTCTAAGATTAAAGTGGTACATTAAGAAGGAAAAACTCACAAATGTACAGTCAGAAAGTTACGTAATGAAGTAAAGCAGAACAGCTGAATGGACCTGTTTGTGTTAACATCATATTTCAACATTGCTAGCATGCCCAGGAATATACACTCAGGTGTTAAGAGCCACAATGACTATTTACACACGGGGCGCAAATTGCATTGTTGGCTTCGGACAGCTGGGTGCTATCATCTGCAATAAACAAATACATTCATACAGTACAACCAAGCTCCTGTAATAGTTTGGTAGGGTAACAACAAGCGGGAAATGGGCAGAGGAGAGTTAAGTTGTACTGTTTGAATGTAGTTATTTACTATTACATAGAGATCTAGTAACGGCTATCCTTCATTACACCAATACAGCTTTAATATGTGCTTTGGGTTTGGGTCAGATATGTGATTTCATTTTAGTTTACAGTACAGTTCTTTTGTAATGTTTTGTACTGTTATTACAATATCAGTTTTTATATGAGAACCTCAAAAAATTCTGGAATGTGCACCCAAATAATCCTTGCCGTCTTGCTATACTTTCCACCATATTTTACTGAAATCAAGTTTTTGACACAACACAAGCTAAAACATATAACCTCTGTTCTGGAGCTAATTGTGTACTCTGATACAACTTTAGATCTATCCAAAAAAAGACATTGTTAGGCACACCGTCTGTGTCTGCTGTCTAATAATCCACTCTTCCCTGCAGGTGTTCTTGGTATTGACTGCTCAGCTGTTGGTGACATTCGCCTTTGTGGCTGTTTTCACCTTCGTGCATGAAGTCAAGGCGTTTGTCATGGTGAACATCTGGACCTACTTGGTGTCCTATGCTATTTTCTTTGTGTCCGTCTGTGTGATCAGCTGCTGTGGAAGCGTTCGCCGAAGACATCCTTGGAACCTGGTTGCATTGGTAGGTGTGCTTTCACTTTTTGTTTTTTCAAAATAGAAGGAAGCGAGAGGAGGAATTACAGCTCAGGAAGTCCTGTGTTATCTGATCTGGAATACTGAATCTCCATTGTGTTGGACTTCTGGTTTTTGAACCATACAGCTTTTCTGTTATACTTTGTTTTAAAAATGGAATTGAATAAACAACAAAGAATAATGTGTTGTGGTACAATAAGACATGACACTGCTTCCTGCTGAGAAGCTGACATTTTGTATTTTTGAAGTTTTCAGCCTACAGCTGTGATATAAGGCATCCTTATTCTCTAGTTTACACAGATTCTATTCAAGCTGAGCCTCACAAATGTTATCATCATATAACTACACAATGATTTGCCATTTCTTACTTATGCCACGAAAGCTGTGCTCCTTTCAGACATGTTGCAGCAGTGCTGATTAACTGTGTATGTGCTTCTTGTTTTCAGTCCGTCTTGACTCTCAGTATGTCCTACATGGTGGGAATGATTGCCAGCTTCCACGACACAGAGTCAGTGGTAATGGCAGTGGGCATCACAGCAGTGGTGTGCTTCACAGTGGTCCTCTTCTCTCTGCAGGTTTGTATCCATCAGTCCCTTCCTCTGGTATGCATGTCTTGCACATCGATCACGCTCTGACCTTTTATGTCTCTCTTGGCTTCCTCCCACAGACCAAGTACGACTTCACTTCCTGTTATGGAGTGCTTTTCGTCTGTTTAATTGTCCTGATCATCTTCGGCCTCCTCTGCATCTTCATCCGCGACAGGATTCTGCACATTGTGTACGCTGGACTGGGAGCTTTGCTCTTCACCTGTGTAAGTACTTTGACAAACCATTGTTTTCCAGCTTCACTGTATATGATGAATGTGACTGCAGACATTGGTAGTAGCAATATTAAAAGTAATTCTGAGATCTCAGTCACCTCTGGTCTGATTGAACAAAACTGGGATGATGCATTTTTGCACCATTTCTCATTTTAAAATGTGCACTAAATAGCCTAATAGTTGCTATAGATGAAAAGCACGGTATCTGATTGGTCATAATTGATTTTTGACAAAAACTTTTGAAAATATGATACCTCTTGGCACTAATTTGTCGCATTTGGTAACCTAATGTAAGTTATGGTCAACGTTTCAAACTAAAATGCCTAAAATCTGCTACGTCAATCCTGCCACAAAGGACACTGATCACCTGTAAATTCCTCTTTTTGTGCGTTTTCATAGTTCTAACCATAAGAGTGGTGCAGAGATCATGTTTTTAATAGGCCAACCTGGAAGTTAATATCGCCCTGGTTCCCTCAACAAAAAGCCTATGAGATTTTTCCATTGGATTTTGGATTATTACATGAAATGAGCTCTGTGGCAAGCAGAACTTTATGATACTTGAACATTTTGTTCAGCAAGTTAATCTTCACAAATGAACACCACGTCTCTGATTTTTGAGGCTTAAATGCAATTGCCAGAAGTCAAAAGCTAATGTTGAGCTATAAACAAACTACACCACGGTCTTGTGACTTCAGCGCCGCCACCACAACGAGGCTGTAAAGCCATGTTCGGCACAATGGCATCAGCCACTTGTTATCAACCACCTTTTAAAGACATGTACAAGCTTCAAAATTCATAAGGGGGGTATTTACAGATGTATTTTATGTTGTAGAACAAAACGTGAAAATCTCTGAAGCTTGTGTTAACCACAGACCTTATGTCAGACATCTAACCAAAAATCCATTCAAAAAACACACTGACTTTGTGACAAGAGAACAGGAAGTGCCAGAATGCAAACTCATTTCTGCATTTTACGACTCATTCATGTACCACTCTATTTTGATGTACAATGGAATGATTATGATCCTCTGGTGGTTTGTGTTTCATTACATTAAAATGCCTGAGAGGTAGCTTGTGTAGTGTTTTTAAACAGTTTCCAGTGTGACCTCAGCATAGCTTAAAACATCACATTTAAAAAAGTTAAGCAGCAACATGTCTTCCCAGAACGTAATCTAGCTGGTAATCTAATGGTTAACCACAACGTCAGCTGTTTGATTCCTGCTTGGGTACCTTAGTTGCATGTCGCACCCTTCTCTCACCATTCCTCCTTCCCTCCGAGGGCTCAACCAGTTAAACCAGTTTTGATTTTGTGTTAAAGGGTAACCCTCATTGACTGTATCGGCATTGCGTCCTAGGTAGAGAGGTGAGACGGACAAGGGTCGATTTCAGTGTGAGTGGCACACGGAACAAATTATGTCATTGGTTGCAGATGGGGGAGCACAATTGTGACATGTCGCCACAGCCAGGAAACAAACATGGTTGTTTCAACAACGTAGAGATGTGACAAGACTTTGAACTGCACTGGCTGTCGGTGGTTCACGTAGTGTATGGGAACATAATGAGAGAGGCATCCAGTGACACAGAAACAGGTCACAAACAAATTGAAGGCACTGAAGAAGCAGTACACCTGAAGTAATCATAATATTACAGGCCACACCAGTTAACTGTGTACATTGTTTTGTCAAACTAATACACTGTACAATGAGGAATTAAGTACTGAAAGTTCTGAATATGACGTGTAAACCCTAAACTCATTTCCAGCTTGTGGGGTAACTGGTATGCATTGCTCCTGAGTTGTGACGCAGGTCACATCTTAATTGTCAGGATTAGGAATGATCCCATGTTTGCTGGTTTGGTTTGAGTTGACAAAAGAAGGGTTGGACACAGGTGATAATTACGTTATTGGCTTATTGAGGTTAGTGAAAACTATCATGTTCGTGTCCACGTATTGTACGATGTCGCCCTTGTGTTCACATGCATGTTTGTTTACATAAGAATATCACCAACATTTTCGCCAACAGGATGACAGAATAAACAGCAGGATTTGGCAACGTATTGCCTGTTAAGGAATGACTCTCTATACCCCTGTGCCAAATGTTTAATATATATTTATGTGTAGTTTTTAACAGAACCCAAGGGTCTGTTTTATTTACGGTTGAGTGGTTTTATTTATCTTGTGTTTATTTAGGATATTTTAATTTTTTCCCCCCACATTTTAATTCAAGTGTCTGAATATTCCCAAGAATTTAAAGGTCATTGCTCCTTGAAAGGCTCACTTAGACTTAGAGTTTATTGTCCCCAAGGGGAAATTATTTTTCCCAGCACTGTTCCTTATCAGACAACAGCAAATACACAGCACACAGTAACATCATGGACCACATCATACATACTGTACAACAGCACAGCACACATTAACATATTAGACAACATCACAATAATTATCATTATATCAGTGGCATAAAATTCACTTCAAATGATAATAATATTGTTAATTGAAATTATTTCTGGGGCAAAATATCATCCACCAAAAGTAGTTATTGTTACAGATCGAGATGGGAAAGATTCACGTTTCCTTTCTCTCTGTTCTGGCTGTCAAAATGCAACCAAAAAAAGGAATTAGAAAAACCGCTTTGACTGTGTGGTCTGGATTACGCAGATAAACGGGTAGTGTTTCTTGAAAGATGAGTTTTTCAAATGTTTTTTCCACTTGCTGCAAGAATCACATTGATCTTCATTATGTCAGGGCAAAAGTAGAAATGTCTCGCAAATATCTCCAGACAAAACCAAATGATTTGCATAGATGGAACTAGCAGTAAGTGACAAAATATGTTTCTTTTGTTGTTGGAAAAAGACAAAAATGTGACCGATTGTGACTTGCCTTTGTGTTGCAGTTCTTGGCGGTGGACACGCAGCTGCTGCTGGGCAACAAGGAACTGGCCCTGAGTCCAGAAGAATACATCTTTGGTGCTCTCAACCTGTACATGGACATCATCAACATCTTCCTCTATATTCTTGCCATTATTGGAAGAGCGAGGGGGAGCTGAGCAGGAGGAACAACAGAAATAAATTCTGAAGGAAAATTGCTTTGAGTTCACGTCTAGAAGTCACTTTTATTTCGTCTTGTAGTGCGCATTAATCATAGCTTGAGGATAATTTGCTTCACCCTGTGTAAATGTGATTTTTTTGATAATATCTATATATAGATAGTCTATGTTGTAGTTTGGGGGTTTATGAAAGTTTTATGAGGTATAACACGTGTTGTACAGAACTTAATTTTGATTTAGAAAGTGAAACAAAATCAAAACTGTATAAAGATTTGACACTAGCTTTTTTTTCCCCTGGGCTTTCAACTGTATCACAGTCTTCATCAGCAAAAGGAGTTTGATCAGTTGTCATGGAGATAAAAGTGTTGACATCTTGTTGTGTGGTTAAACTATTATTTCCAAGGTCAAGATTGAATTTAACCGACAAGCCAGTGAGGATGAGAAGGTGCAGGGAAGAAATCATTCCTTCTGCACATCCATCACCATGACAACTGAGTAAACTACATCAGTTGGTAAATACTGTGATGTGATTGAAAGCCCTAATTGAAGCTAGTAAGCAGACCTTGTTTTTGTTTTGTTTGTTTTTTGTCAAACCACTATTTCCAAGGTGAAAAATAACCTTTACTGCTGTATAAAGTTTTTTTTTAAACCTGATCTCTGTCATTTGTATGAAGTGAACACCATAGCAACTGTGTTCCGTTTTTATCTGATTGGCTGTTGTGTCAGCCTCCACAAAGTTTTGGGTTTCTTTGTGGCTCAGCTGTGTAACTGGGAGCCCCAAAATGGATCGGGAGCACACCGTTGTCGCCTTGCTGTCACAAAATGATCAACTCTTGCAGGAAAATGATGTGCTGAAGTCGGTGCTAGATGTAGTCAGGGAAAACAGAGACCTGAGAGTGAGGATGCAACGGCCCGACAACAGCGCTCGTCAGGAATTAGCAGGTATTATGGTTGTTTTTATCTGCCACTAGATGGCAGCAGAGTTGTCAGGGTGGTAGCAAAAGAATTCAGATATAATTAAACTTAAAACAGGGCTTAAAATTGGGAGTTAAACCAGTGAAATGTTTGCATTGTAACATGTTACGGTATAATGTGTTATTTCAGGTTTCAGACAGGCATTTTTCAAATATGAAACTGAAAATGTGTTTCCTGGCTATACAATTAGAAATGTTTTTGACAATATATTATGATTTTACAAGATGAAATCACTTTTTTGAATTTTTATTATATTTTCTTATTGTTAGTGGATTTTAAAGTATCTTCATAATGACAAAATTCAAACCACAAAGTAGCCTGTACATGTATATAATCATGTATATAATCAGTCACTCAATTTGAATTGAAACATGTAATTATACAGGGTGTAATTTAAGTGAAATGTCTTCAATTTGTGCATCAAAAAAATGCTTAAATAGAACAGGAATACAAATAATTTCCATCTTTGTAAAACTTAAGGGTAATTCACAATTATGTAATGAATGTACTGGTGATTCTGCTGTCAGTAAATCTTCCAATCATCTTTGTCTGTGAAGGATTTCAAAATTAAATTCTTTACTTTGGTTGGTTATGCAGAATTTAAGTTGTGTAAAAACATGCTATTTTTGATATCAATGCCATGCTGAGCATTGCAACAGCTACCTCTCTGGCTGTACCATCATCAAGAGGGCCTCTTATTTGCTTAACACACTGGCATTGCCTTCTTGTATGTTCTGATTGTCACTCACTTTGTCATGTATCTTTATCAATAAAACAGACCAAAAATAATTTCATCATGAGTATGAGTTTCAAATTGCTACATACAGTTTATTTAAATTATTAAAAGTAACAAAAGGACAAACAAAAAGAGATCAGAATAGAAGACAATCACAGAAATATACAATAAAATAAATAAAGGCACATTTCAGTTTTCACCAGGTGTTCTCAAGTAAAATTACGTTCAGCCTTCTGATAAATGTATTTGTTAAGAACCGATTTAAATGATAGAATAATTCACTTATAATGACTTTAATAATTTGCCCTCAGGAAAACTTCCATTCGGTCTGAGGCACGACACCCTCACCGAGAGACAATTCAGAAAAGACTTGCAACAAACCACGGTCAGACACGAACAGCGGACCTCATCGCCTGTCGACTTCAAGTCTTTCATCCAAAATTCGGTGCACATAGATGAGGGCGCAGAGTCTCAACGTTGCCAGGTGGACCCAGCTCATGAGGTCAAAGGTCAGTGATGCCTGACATGCAGAAACTTTAGAGCAGTAACAGCACTGTTGACAAAAAGAAACTTTAATTCAATTGTTTCATGGCAGGTCCAGACAGGCTGCTGGGAGAGATTGCCTTCCAGCTGGACAGAAGGATCCTGTTCTATATTTTCCAGGGCCAGAGGAGACTGTACGGCTTCACACTGCTTAACATCCCGTCTAAGATCATAGAGGTTAGAAAGAAAGATTCTCTCAACAAACTGGTTGTGTGACTTCGCAGTGCATAAGAAATCTACCATGACTTCTACCATTATCAGTTAATGTACAAATATAGTACGGACCATAACATCCTGCTTCCTCAGAAGGAAGTCACAAGCTTTTCCTCCTTTCTTGCAGGTGAGCACCCATCCACTGACAGGGAAGGTAGATGAAGGCTATCGGCTTCATCTCACTCAGAGGCATGTTGACCTCATGGAGAGGTTGAACCAGCTCGGGTACAAACCGACACTTCATCCTCCTTTCATTGAGCTGATTGTCAACACCTACGGGATCCTGAATGAGAGGCCTTTCCAGTACAGCACCCAGGCAACCAACTACAATAATCCAGACTTTTTGAGGACGCTGATAGAGACCACAGCGCCGACAAAACTTCAGAAGGATCTGCTGCTTGTGCTCGACTGCCTCTGCAAAATGGCCGAGATGGATGGAAAGCCTCTCCTTCTCTGGTAGACACGAGCGTATCCAAGGACCAGTGATGCTTAAGCTGCCCACAAACTGGAAATAAAGAGCGATGAATAATACAGCATGATAGATGTTGTGTTACTATGATTTACTGCACTCATTTTATAGATGGTAAAGCCAAAATACATTTGCTTATTTATATACACTTTGCAAATATGCACGGTGAGACTTAACAGCCAGTTTTATTGAAGCCACAAAGACATGAAGTATTCAGTCACTCTTAAACTGATTTAATGTTCAAACAAAAAGGACATCATGTTAAAGGACATCTTAGAGTGGTTTGTTATTTCAACCAATATTCAATAATACACTGTGGCAGTATTGGTACTGTCTAGTATTCATATCAGCCTGTGAAAGACTGATGCCTGCTAAGCATAAAGGGCGTAGTGGACTGTATTCACCAAGCCATGGATCATGAGATAAGTGAGTTTGTCACGCCTAATAATCAAACTGCATTGCCATATTGTTTCAGTTCATGTGGGCGGCAATTCAGACATCTGGAACCAGGCTGTTATGGACATCCATTTAGTCAAATTGCTTTTTAATTGAGATGAGTCGAGGGTTAGAGTAATATCACTTGGGGGACTAAAAGCTACCATCAGGAGTTGGTTAAGGGCCTTCCCGCTTTCTCACTCTAATATCTCATTGTTCTGGCAGGTGATGTAGTGCTTATTACTCATTTATTCATCAGCAGTAACATTACTGTAGGCTACACATGCTGGAACATACTGTGGGGTAAAAAAATCCTTCCTCAGGCCAGCTGCATTAGATTTTTTACTCACACTGGCTGTGTTTCTAATAAAGATGATACAGTTAGTCAGAGTTTAGTGTGAAAAAAGGTTTACTGTGAGTCTTCAAAGATTACATACAAAACTGAGCTGATCCCAGGAGCAGACTGTCTAAGTATTGCATTCATCTTTTATGCTGCTCTCATTCCCCTCCCATCGTGGGCCCAGCTGAAAAAGCTCTTCTACCCTGATGCTCTCTGATTTATTTTCCCTCCTCTTGCCACCATTGTTTCTTCATATTCTGTGTACCAGCCTGTTCCTGATACCGTTGTTACTCATCTTTGTAACATCATGACATCACCCAAGTACAGATGGGAAATGCATACACCATCATCTTTTAGCTCACATCTAGGGTAACAATCAGGTACAAAATTACCTCAAAATTAGTAAATATATCCACAATAGCTTGCTACACAGTGTACTTTATGCACATGTTGCCTGTTGGTTAATACTTAACTTACAGGTTATTGGCAAGGAATCAGTGGTGAAGGTTGTATTCAGTTCCTTTGTTTAAGTAAAAGTACTGATATCACACTGTGAAAATACTCTGTTACAAGTAAAAGTCCTGCATTGAAAGTGTTACTTCAGTAAAAGCAGTAGGTTTAATCAGGAAAATGTACTTACAGTATTAAAAGTAAAAGTACACAATGCAGCAAAAATAAATAAATAATAAAAAAAAAATCTAAAAAACACCCCAAAGAAACTCAAAATTCTTAAAAAAAAATCAGATATATTTGTCAAGGAAATAGCTGCCAATTAATTTTCTGTCAGTTGCCTTATTTATTAATCGACTAATTGTTTCAGTTTACAGGCTATTGGCAGGTTATTGGCAAGAAATCGGTGATGGAGGAGGTATTCAGTTCCTTTGCTACGTAAGTACTGATACCACACTCAGAAATACTCTGTTACAAGTAAAAGTCCTGTATTGAAAATGTTACTTATGTAAATGTAAGTAACTTAAATCAGGAAAATGTGATTAAGCATTAATAGTAAAAGTACCCAATTCATAAAATAAAATAAAACAAAATTAAATTAAATTAAATTAAATTAAATTAAATTAAAACACACACAAAACTCTAAATTATTAAAAAAAAAGGGATTTACTTGTCAAGGACACAGTTGCCAGTAATTTTCTGTCAGCTGTTGGGTACTTAAACTCATGACAAAACATATTTTAGAAACTCGTATGTTTTATGCAAAATCCTAATTTATAAAGTAACTTGCAACTAAATATTTCAGCTACATGTAGCCTAGTGAATTAAAAAGTACATTATTCCCCACTGACATGTAATGGAGTAAAAGTAAAAAGTGGCATGAAAAAAAGAGACTCAAGTAAAGTACAAGTACCTCAAATTTGTACTTAAATACAGATCTTGTATAAAAATACTTAGTTGCATTTCTCCACTGCAGAAAATTAAGAACATTTTTGCTAAAACAAGCAAAAAAAAGAAGGTGAAAATGTATTTTGCTTGCAGCTGCATTGATGTTGAAGGTCACAGGCTGACTGTAGTCATATTTAGCAGGGTACATTATGAATGAAAAGGACTAAAATTGTTCTGTTTTCTCATCTTAAAACAGATCATTGTTTTTCATTGTGTGTCCTATGTCATATGACTGTCTTGTACTGTTCTGTTTTCTATTTGTTTTGTGACTGTTTGGGACCCCCTTGAAAACGAGATGATTCATTTCAATGAGTTTATCTTAATATAATAAATGTCTATATACCTCCTTGGTTTTAATAACCATCCTTCTCAACAGTGGGTGTATTTTGATGCCCTGCAACAAGTCTCCTCAGGTAAGGTCACGTGCCAGCTGGGCCGGGCACCATGACAACGCCATTAGGGTGTGGCTTAATAAAGCCAGTGTGATGAGCGCACAGATGAGCCGCTGAGAGCAGAGCGGCAGAGAGGGGTAATGTTCAAGGGAACTACTTTACTGAATTGATTATGCGTGTTAAGGATAGAAACTGATAAGTTCCCTTGAACATGTGACAACCTCATGAATAAATCAATGTAATACAACAGACAAACCAGTCGGCTGCTCGTCGCATGGGTTCGCCAGACGGACTGTCCCAGTTTTCGGGCTAAGGTAAGACCATCTGTGCTGCTGCCACGTTAGCCGAGGAGCTAGCTACGCAACAGGACAGGTGACAGCTTGTATTTGCGATATCTAAAATGCACTTAGACTGTGTAAAGCGTGTATTAGGTGTGAGACTTGAATAGCCAAGCGATACAAAGATACAGCAACGCTGTGTGGTTGTGAACACCGGCGTTTTTGTAGTTTTGAAAGTGTTTCTGAGCGGTTTAATAAGTGAAACTGTTAGCTTAGCATGTTACCTGCACACTAGGAACCATGACGGAGACCCACCTAACCAACCTGTATGAGTGTCCACTGACCAGGTGCATAGGCACAGAAAGCTCGCATCCCTTCACAGTACAACACTAAAAGTTATGGTAGCCTTCTTTGAATGGGATGTTTGTGTGTTTAATCGGGGTATAGGGGGGGTTGCAACTTCCTGGTTGTGTCTGTTGTATGTTTTTTCTAGTTATACCTCAGGAGCCAGAGACCAAAGTTTGCAATGGGAGTGAACGCTTGATTGCAACATACCAATGTTTTAAAAGGCAAACCCACCTTTTAATAGTGTTTACATTAAGATCTGATCTCTCAGTGTAACATGTAGAGCAGGCTTGTCAAACTCATTTTAGTTCATGGGCCACAAATTGTTCAATTTGAACTAAAGATGGCTGTACCAATGAAACCATAGATAATAACCTATTAATAACAACACCTAAACTTTCTCTTTCTGTCAGTTTAAAGAACTACCAGTAGATTCAGAAAACGTGCATCGATTTACAAAATACATGATGCACGGCCTGATATTTGTTAGGCAAAATGAGTTCAGTTTCAGCAACATGTCTTAGTCATTCCACATTCAGTCAGTCTACTACTCACTGTTATCGCATTTGCGTATTTCCACATTTTCACTACTGTGTAGTAACGCTGATGTCAGCAAATTATGCCAAACTAAAATGGGAGCTATTGAAGCAGCAGGTTAAGTCTGATAAAGATTCTTTTGTACTGAAGCTGCCGATTGACAATATTCTGTGCAGTAATCAGGATCTTTAGATATGACCTCAAATATTTGTTGCTATTTCAGAGCACTGTATCCTGGTCACAGTGGGAAAACCCTTTAGAACAGCATTTTACAGGAAGTAGGATACTCAGTGTTTAACTTGCTCCTGGAACACCTAGTAGTCTTGACACGTGCATCAATATTAGATGTGCAAAGTCATCCAGTGGGCTGGATTGGACCCTTTGGTGGGCCGGTTCTGGCCTGTGGGCTGTATGTTGGACACCCTGGAAGAGTATCCATACTCTTTGAACTGATGTCATTGTATCAAATGTTTTAAAATTAGTACAAAATTAGAGAAAATATCTGTGTAAGGTTTTTACATTGACACACCCAATGACTTTTGACTGTATAACCAATCTGTAAATACACACAAAGGTGTGGTGTTGGGCCCATATCGCCAGTGGCTAGTGGCAGCAGATGGTGACAGCTGGATTATAGGCGGTTTACACCATGATTTTCTCTCTGCCTCCTCAAATGTGATCATGATGCATTACATAAGCATGCAGTAAGCCAGCCTGGTCTTTCCTCTGAATCTGACTGTATTGCATTCATGGCAGTGCTGCTGTTGGTTGCTACATGTTTTCCACATCAGCATGTTCAAACATGAAATCAGTGTGAGAATGGCAGCCAATTATTCCTGAGAATCCACAATGTAAATGTTTATACAGGATATAAGAATAGAACCATGTCATAACATTTTGATTTCTGTCTCCTGTCTTAGTGTGCAGTGGGGCCCGTGAGAGACTGCACTGGAATGAGGCCAGAAAGGGAATCTGGCTAGAACGGGAAGTCTCGATGTTACTCATCCTGAGTGTTGCTTAGAAAAGGGACAGAGGCATGGCCCTGGAGGCGTCTCCATTCCCTAATGGGTGTGTTGCAGGCATCCATGCTGTGGGATGGGCATTCATCGTGCCTTGCTTCTGGTTTCTTGATCGCCTCATTGCTGTGTGCAAGTCCACCACACTGGAGCAAACCCAGCGACTGGAGCAGGAATGCTACCTCCACCCCCTCAAGGTCTTCTTCGGCGCCATTATCTTCTTCATTCTTTTTCTCGCGACAGCCCCCTTGGCCTTCCTGGGATTTATACTCTGGGCACCTCTTCAGGCCTGCCGCAGGCCCTTTCACTACCACAGAGAGACACCATCCTCATCAGAGAAGGAGACACACAGGGGCTTTGAACTGTCAGGAAAGGCGTCATTTGGCTTTGCAACAGCCAACCTGTGTCTGTTGCCTGACAGCCTGGCTCGTTTCAACAACCTGGGGCACACCCAGCGCAGGGCAACCACCATTGGTCAGCACATTGTGCAGGGTGTGTGTCGACCCCATATCCGTATCTTTGTTGACTCCCCCAGCAGCTGTGGGACTCTCAGCCCCTCCAACAGCATACTCCCCGCAGTTAACTCATCTACATATGGGGCTACAGACAGACAAGCACAGCCCCCAGTAAGTCATCATTCCGATTCAGCTGACGTACATGTGGCAGTCCAAAAGTCCAATAGTCACGTGGTCTCTGTGCCCTGTGATGATACAGAAGAGCCCTCAACTGACTTACATTCTCCCCTTTTCAATTCCAATCAGAACTCCAACCAGCGGGGCCGAGCAGGTCACCGGAGTGCTCCCCGAGCTTTGCTTTCCCAGGGTCTCCGCCAGCAGGATGACGTGCCCTGGGAAGTGTCGTCACTGTTTCCAGCCAATGTGGACATACTATGCCTTGAAGAGGTGTTTGATAAGAGGGCGGCACAGAAACTCGCCCAAGCACTTAGACCTGTATTTGGACACATATTGTATGATATTGGTGTGTATGCCTGCCAGCCACCATGTGGATGCTCCTCTTTCAAGTTCTTCAACAGTGGAATGTTCCTAGCCAGCCGATTTCCTCTGCTCGAGGCTCAGTACCACTGCTTTCCCAACAGCCGCGGGGAAGACGCACTGGCTGCTAAAGGCCTCCTTTCTGCTAAGGTACCTTGCTTAACATCTTGTATTAAGCCATTATCATTGGTGCGGTTGTCCTTTTTGTGTTGTGAAATTCATTACTAATACTTTTGTCACAGTATGAACACAGTGATAGATATAATGTCTGTTTTTTTTAATGTTCAGGTGCTCATCGGGCAGAATCAGAAACAGAAGAACGTGGTTGGCTATTTTAACTGCACACATCTTCATGCACCAGAAGGCAAGTCAAATTTTCTGGTTGGGTCTGCTCAGGCTAGGGTTGTCAAAAGTATCGATACTCTGAAAAGTATTGATACTCAAACGCTGTATCCGGATACAATACTAATTTACAAAAGTATCGATACTAACAGTGCACGCCACCTCAGCGCCTGTCGGGTGTGCGTGACGGGTCCGACGGACGCGCTGTGCAGGCAGCGTTTGGCAGGCACAGAGCCCTCGCTGCAACCCGGCTTGTTGTCATCGCTGTGCATGCATGCACACATTTTTGTTGCTATAATATGGCCAGCACGGCTGCAGGAGGATCAGAGCAGGCAGTTTTGGTCAAAAATGATAAAGGAAAAAGCGCTCGTTGGAAATATTTAGTGAAGTGAACACAGCACGCTGCAGACGGCAGCTGAGCAGCTGGTGTCGCCAGCATCAAACTAAAATATAACTTCTAACGTTAATGTGGGAGCTAAGCAGAAAACTTTATCAGTCATGCCCGTCTGTAACATTAATAGACAATGTTAGTTTAACAGGACAACACAAGTTGTCTGAAAAGTTATGTAAAGTCACAGATTGAAGCTGAAAAAACGTTTGGTTTCTCCCGTAAGCCCTGGTTCTCTGATCACATAGTGAGGTAGAAACAGGAGCATCCTGAGCCTAAACTACCAACTCTATTTGATCAGCAACGAAAATATGGTGCCAGTTCACCAGAAGCACAGAAAATAAACAGGGCTGTAGATAAATACATTTGTATGGCCAGATCTTGTTTCTGGTTGTTATTTATTTTGGGGGGATTTTTTTGTTGTTATCATTGATGTTACTGTTATGATCTTTATTTAAAAAATGACATGCCTCTTAATTTTTTGCTGCTGTATCAAAAATGGTATCGAGTATTGAATATTTTCCTGGGTATCGATATCGGGTTTGAAATTTTAGTATCGTGACAACCCTAGCTCAGGATAACTCAAACTTTGGCCTTTTTTTTTTGGATAAAGATAGGCTAGGTCTGTGATAACTGGTCTGTGTTTTCTTTAATCAGGTGAAGGGGAAATTCGCTGTGAGCAGTTGAACATGATTACCAAGTGGATCGGCGATTTTCAAGCTGCCAACAAACTGCCTGACGAGGATGTTGCTTTTGATGTGCTCTGTGGAGACTTCAACTTTGACAACTGCTCGCCTGGTGTGTTTCTGACAATTATTTTGTTATATTAATTTTTGCTAAAAAGTCTTTACTTAAAAGTTTTTATGTATTAATATGTTTCTTTCTTTCTTTTTTTTTTTTTTTGGCTAGATGACAACCTGGAACAGAATCACTGTCTGTTTGAGGAATACAGAGATCCTTGCAGGGCAGGGCCTGGAAAAGATAAGCCCTGGGTCATTGGTGCGTGCCATTTTAAAACCAGTAGACCACAGTAATTATTGCATACACACAAGACAAATAATGACAATTAATTGGATATTTTATCGGTTTACATCTAAAGGTACTCTTCTGGAGCAGCCCACGTTGTATGAAGATGACATAAACACCCCAGAAAATCTACAAAGGTACACCAAGTCTCACCTTCCTAAGCCTATGTAGCACAGCACTGCTAATGTGACCTGACCAGGCTCCTCACTCACTGTTTTTTCAGTGAAGCTGACAATCCCCTCTGTCTTCTTTGTGTATCTGTGTAGGACTTTGGAGAGAGAGGAGCTAAGAAAGCGGTACATCTCCCCTCCTGTTCCCGCAGAGGGCTCCCCATTGGTTTACCCTGAGGCCGGCCAGCCGTGGATTGGACGTCGGATCGACTACATCCTGTACCGTGAAAACTCCATTTCAAAGCACTTCCGGACAGTATGTGACCCTGTGTGTTTTTACTCTTTCCTCTTCTCCAGTGCTTCTGTCTCCTTGAAGTACCAATTCACTTTTAGATGCCACAAATAAATCATGAAACAATACAGACAGTGCTTATAGAAAATGCCTTCAAACAACAAGTTAGCCTCCATTAAGAAGCATAAAGCAACATAAACACTTTGTCTCCACTCTTGTGCTCTCTTTGTCTCCATCCAGGAAATCGAAGAAGTTACCTTTATAACCCAGCTGGCTGGCCTTACGGACCATATTCCTGTGGGCTTGAGACTGAATATAACTATGGACTGTGAGAGTGGGGATCAGTGACGACTACAGTGAACACAGCATTGTGTACAAAGGGAACAAAATGGACATTGCTCTGATGTATCTATCTCGGGGCACAACAATGTTTTATTGACATACATGAATTTGTGATTTCTACGACAATGTACTGACCAATTAGATTATACCTCAGGTGGAATTAATATGGATTTATTGAAATTTTATGATGTTTTCACTTTTATACATTGGGCCACTCCATGGCCAAAGGTGTTGATTTTATAAAACAATATATTTTTAGGATTCTCATTTTTTTCCTACAGAAATGTATGTAAAGAATAAATTTTATACCGTGTCTCTTGCTTTTAATTTGCCATAATTTATGAGCTGCATTTTTTTGACTGCATGTTCAATGCTGTGAAGTCAGTACTCTTTGTAATCGATGGGGGTTGCTATTCATTCATGTCAGGCCAAGCACAGATACCAACGAAGAAGCCGTGCGAGCCAATCACAAGCCAAGGACGAGAGAGCACTTCCTGTTTTTAGCTTTTTAGCATTTGGTGAACTCGTGGACTTACAGCTGTAGTACTGTTATGTTGTACAAGGTAAAATGAATATTCTCGGTCGCTGTAAGAAACTGGTTTCACCAGTTTATAAAAGCAGAGTTTTACTGGAACAAACTGGTGTTTTTAGAAGCGTCTGCTCGGTATCCGAAGCACGGTGTGACGGTTTGTGTTTACCTCGACGGTTTACAGCAAATGTGTCGTCCTGTCAGCACTGGCATCATGTTTCCACCTGTCACTTAAACACAAAAAGATTTTATTCAGAGGTGTGTAGTGAAAGCAGTAATTCAAAGATGAGCGCTGGCGTGTTTGAAGAGGAGTCGCAGGAGATAGACGGTGACCTCAGGGACAGCAGTGCCCCGAGACAAAGTAAGTAACGTTTGTGTAACGGTAAGAGAATGTTACAACGATAAGGCCTTAATAGTCCTAAAAATCTTAAATTTTAATCTACGAGGTCCTCAACATTTTATCTAATTCAATTTATCCATTTTTTAAATTTCTTTTTGTGAAAATGAGTGAAGCCTTTTTATGTAAAAGTTCACATTTCCTATGTTACAAATCTTTAAAAAACTATAATACTGTCATTTTACTTCATAGTTGCACTCACCTGTTGGCAAAACGTAGATTGACTTAACTCACTCTAATAACCATATTCCTACATAACACCTACCTCTGCACAAAATCACATACATAATGTTTGCCTGCAATGCTTAAATCAGTTGTTTGAAATTCTTTATTAGGAACAAGTACAAATATCTGTCCTAAATTTGGTTACAAGGTGTCTTGAATAGCATGAAATTTAACTGTGTCATATTTGTAGACACCGTGTTCATAGATCAACTGATCGATACACCAAATACAGTTGTTTTTATCATTGAGTCATCTGAAGTAATTTTAAAGGGAAAAATGCAGAGATTTGATTTCTCAGTTTGTTAAAAGGGGAGACGGGTTCATTTCCTCATCTTGGATTATAGTAAATTGAAAAAGAGCTTAAAAATTAATAAATGATTTGGTAAGTCACTTGACCTTATTGAATTAATCAACAAACGTTCTTTCAATCAATTAATAATTTAAGTAAGTAATTTCCATACCATACCATACCATATGTGATGGTAAACTGAATAATAATTTATTTTACACAAACAATTGGACAAAACAAGATATTGTAACACGTCACTTTGGGGTTTCGAAACTGTGTTGGGCATTTTCATTGGTTTCTTGCATTTTAATAGATAAAATGATTAATTAAGTAATGGAAAAATATTGGCAGATCAATCTGTGATGAGAATAATAGTTTGTAGCAACCCTAAATTGAATAGCTTTAGATTTTAATTTTGTTGAACAATGCAAAAAATGTCAGACATCAGCCTGGGCTCTGGGAAATTGTTATGATTGCAACTTTGATCATTTATATTATTGATTAATTGGTCATTTTTCCCCCCCAAAATAAATTGATTAATCATTTTGCCTGTAAAATGTCCAAAAATAGTGCATCAAATTTTCCCAGAGCCCAAGGTTCTGTCTTCAAAAAGCTTGTTTTGTTATACTAACAGTCTAAAATGAATGATATTTAGTTTAGTAACATATAAGTAAACAAGCAAATCCTCACATTTGAGAAGCTGGGACTTTTCTGTTTGAAAAATTAAGTGATTAATCATTTCATTTTGGAACTGTGACAGGCTTCTTCAAAACAATTAACCCGGTGGATAATGGAAAATTGTTAGTTGCAGCCCTAGTTACTGTAATGGATGAGGTCCCTTGGTTATCCTGCATTGCTTTACTTATTGTATGTGATAGTATTTCTCTGTTTTACCACCTACCATGCAATGAGTAAAAATATATAGACTGTAGCATTTACATGTTGTAATGTAAATGTTTCACCCTTTTTTTGTCCAGGATCTCCTGAGACGTTCAATCTGGATGTGCTGGTGTCTCTCCTTCGTCAGGAAAATGCGGTAGATATCTGTGTGATTAAAGTACCGGAGCAGATCAAATACACAGAGTACTTCATTGTTGTCAGCGGCGTATCACCAAGACACCTCCGTGCAATGGCACTTTATGCCATCAAAACGGTAACTTGAATTCTTTTTCCCGTTGTCCTATGTTGATATGTACAACCTGTGTTTGTTTTTATAAACTTATATGATTTGTTCTTCCTCCAGTACAAGTTCCTGAAGAAAGATAGAGCTCCAAATGTCAGGATTGAAGGAAAGGATGCAGAGGACTGGATGTGTATTGACTTTGGTATGTTAGAAATCCTATCTTCCAATGCCCAAACATAGACAGTTATATAGATATATAAACTGATGTTTGTTTATAGAGTTACCGGTGATGTTCACTTGCTGCTCCTCTCTGTCTCAGGGAATATGGTGGTCCACTTCATGCTACCAGAGCAGAGAGAACTGTATGAATTGGAGAAACTTTGGACTCTCCGCATGTATGATGAGCAGCTGAAGAGCATTCCCCCTGAGAAGCTACCAGAAGACTTCATATATGATGCTGAAGTCACAAAGTGACAAATCATCTAAGCTGTGCATGGACTTTACAACTTCTTTGTGACTTTGGACGCATCCTTTTCTATCCCTGTGAGTAGAAGCAAGAGATGTTTTTGGACAGAAACCATATTTTTTGTTTGGAATTGACAGAATTTAAGTGGGCTGCCCTCTCACACAATAGCAATACTGTAGGAATCACTAGTTTCATTATGATGCAGTAATATATCAATTCTTTGGACAACGACCCAATATTTCCTGATATTACAAAAGCCCTGTTTCCACCAAACACTTCTGGTATGGTACCTTTGGAACCAAAAGTAACTCTTCAGACATGGTACCTAGACCCTAGCGTTTCCACCACAAACTGTACTCTTAAATGTGGACGAGGTTGTTGTCACTCACTGCTCCGTCCAGCACTCACTGTATTTCCTCCTTTATCAGTCTGCACCTCAATATTTGTCCACAGAACGAGGTTGCACGCCACCATTTGTCTAACAAAATAGAACAGGCTGCAGTGAGAGTCTCCATGGTATATTAAAAATAGCGGGTTTGTGCAGCTCAGGGGTTTAGTGTTGCCTTAGGAACAACGGCTCTGCGATGCCTTTTTTTTTTCCGAGTGAGGATTAGAATATATGCAGTTCACATAACCCGGTTGAAAGTAATATATATTGTTAAACACTTGAGGATCCACTTATTACTAAAAGTTTATGTCATCAAAGAGAGGATCAAAACTAAAGTAATGGTCAGCGTTGTCACAAATTTAAGGTGTACTGATGGGATCACGTCATCACCTCATACACTGAGTAACATTACAACTAAACGTTCCACCTTAAAAGTTGCCAGCAGTCGGTCCAATGAATAAAGTTTTTTTTTCACAGTCTTCAGCTGCTGTGAGAGGCAGCAAAACATCTTTTCATTTTATAGTTACAGTTTACTAATATATGTAAGGCTCTCCATGGTTTGACTAGTGGTTACATGAGCTTCAAAACCAGCCACAACTCAGCCCTGAGCAGAGGGACCTTGTGCTATTGACCAATCAGCGGACTGCAGTGTTCACAGCTCCACCTTTTAGCACCGGATCTGTGTGCTAGGTACCCCAACAGAGGGTTGACCAAAAATGGGGACGGTACGGAACGGTTCCATTGGTACCATCCACAAATTTCCACAGTGGAAATGGGAAAAAAAAGTGTACTGAACTGAACTGAACCGTACTGCTTGGTGGAAACGGGGCTAAAGTCTGCCACAATGCGATTTCGATTCAGTTCAGGGCCCTGCAATCCATACAAGACAATATCAGCAAATATCCTTGTTGAAGTACAAGTATTAATCCATCCTTGGGTGCTTGCCATTGTCTGCTTGGCCCCAGGCCGCTAGCACCGCTTGAATTTTTAGGTAGGAGGTTTGCTTGGACGGAAATGGTTACACAGACGTTCCTTGGGAATTTCTAAATAAAGGTGTTTCTTAAAGATGACAATATGTATTGATGTTTTCACTTTGCAATGATAATAATGTAATCGTTTAACATCGATATCGATACATTGATTCAGTGTATTGTTATATCCCCAGGAATCACTGCCCCATTATACTGATTAATTGTACACATCTTTCTTTTTCATATTATTTGACCATCAGAGGGTATCAGGAGGTATTTGTAAAGTAACATTGCTTATTTGTGAATGATTTTTGAGCCTGCTGCTGAAAATGTGCACATCTTTAAAATATTTTCAAGGTTAGAAATAAATTATTTTAATACCAGTCTTGATATTTTTTAATTAATCTCTAAATATTTCCCTGAATTGTTAGAGTACTCACAAATTTTACATAATTATTCAAGCTGTAAGTAGGTTAATCATGGCAAAGAATGGTTCCTGCTCTTTTTTGTTAGACCGACTGACCTAAAAATGTGGAGAAAAGGAATAACATCTCATGAAAAGGAAATGGTACCAGAGCTTCAAAGTTGTTATGAAACACATTACTACGTAAGTGCACTCTCACCTTCCCTCTATGTTTCCCATTCACTGAGCTGTTGTCTGCAAAGAGCTTGTATTATAAACATTTTTGTCAAAGAATTGATTTTGTGGGGTCACCAAAACATCATTCTAGTTGGTGCTTTCAACCAAATCAAACAGGCTGATTGCTTCTCTGGGGAAAAGAGAAGTTGTTGGCCCAAATATTAGTCGTGACTTGCATTCCCTCAGCACTTAGGTGTGCGCAAAGATTGCTCATTGAATTGTTAACATGCAGGAAGGTTGGTCAGAACTTGTGCAACTCAAAGAGCTTCTACAGTCTCTAACTGTGTAGTCTTTGTCTAATAACCAGCATTAAGGATACCATGCTATGCTATTCATAAGGATGGAAAGTATGTATTGATGATTGCATCAGTGTCTGTCATTACATCACATTGGAATACACTGACAAATTATCATTTGAAGGTAACACAGTTTTTATTAAGCAGACAAGAGCAGAACCAGGGCCTGAAGGTAGATCCAAACGCAGTCACAGAAGCACACACACACACACACACACACACACAAACACAAACACAAACACAAACACACACAAAACCCTCATAACTTCCTCACATTTGACCATTACGTTTCATTGACTTGTTTTAAGTCATGCTGGATCAGAACATTAGCTAAATGTAAAAATGTAATGAAGCGGGAGATGCCTACACAGAGCCGGACGGGACTTGTTATTTGAATGTTTTTGTGCCTTGCGGTTGTGTTGCTCGTACTTGCGTGGTCTGAAAGTGAAGAATGACTCATTAGATGATAGTGAAACTCAACAGCTTCACATGACAGAGTATCCAGCTTTACACCCATGAAAGCCCACTGAAATTCAGCTATTGTTGTTGATCAATATTAAATATTTATAGTTTGACTAAAGACAGGCAGTCAAATTTAAATTTGGTAATGGTGGCACTCATGAGATTATACAAAACCAATTAATGCAATCCTTTAATGCAATTCAGTGTGTGACCTTATGTGTCACAAACTATTAAACCGACTGCGTTCTAGTGGATTAGCAAAATGACTCCGGAGGGAAAACTGAAACGAGTGAAAGAGAAAGATTGGTTTTGTGTTTGACTCAAAAGTTGCAACTGTGGCTAATGTTCTCATTAGCTGCACAGCCATTTTACCCGCTGTCGTGTAGCTGTTAATGGCCACGATGTTAATATATTCTATGATGGAGGAGATTAAAGGAGATTAGTTAGCTTTTGGAAACGGCAGTAGCAGAGCATCTATCTTGCATAGTAGATTTATTGTAAGGTACATCAGGTAGCACAGAATTGTTCACTTAATTCCATGTGTTAACATACAGTGTAAAGCTTATCATCTTAGATAATTCCCTCAGTGTGTATGCACGACAACCATATGTTACACAGAGAAATGAGCAAATTAAACAGAAGCTGCATTACTCCCTGGTATGCAATTGGCTGAGGATAAATCACTTGTCTCAGCTTCAGTCTTCTGCTAAAAACCTATCTGCTCTCTGAGCTGTTAGGATTGTATTTGTGATATAAAAAAAGTAAAAGAAGTGAATATTTAGGTTCTTTGATACGAGTCTGCAGGTGGGTTGGCACTTGGCTGCAGTGTTTGGCGCTCTCTCAGTGGAGGGTCTACATGAGAAGTGTTACCAGAGAGCACATCAACTGTATCAGATATGGCACTTAAATGGCTCCCTATGCTTTATCCACCTGGCCCTCATTTGTCAGCAAGGAGCTGTGCCAGCTGATGTGACTTAAGTGTTTAAATCAGGCATTTATTATTGGCCTTTGTCTATACAGCACATCATTAGTACAGAAATGAAGGTGATAAATGCCAGTAACTATTGGGAAAATTACTAATAATACTGCATAGTGTTATATTAATTTTTCTACTCCTTAAAGGGACAGTTCACCCTAAAATAAAAACTACATATTTTCCCTCTTACTCTTACTGCTATTTATCGATCTAAATTGTTTAGGTGTTAGTTGCCAAGTGTTGGAGATATCGGCCGTAGAGATGTCTGCCTTCTCTCTAAATAATTGAACTGGATGGCACTTGGCTTTTGATGGTCAAAGCGCAATCAAAAAACAGCAATGTCTCTTTCCAGAAATCATGACCCAGTTACTCAAGATAATCCACAGACCTTATTGAGAGCAGTTTCATGGAGGAACTATTTTCTTCCCACTGAACTACACCTGCCAACAGTATCACTGCACAGAAAGAGACGTGCATCTACTCATGGACTAAAGTCTTGTTCTTGTGACAGTGTGAGATGTAAACATTGTGGCGTCTTCCTCAGCTGACCTGTGACACTACAAGATGTAGAGATTAATGGCGTCCTCCTCAGCTGAGCTGTAACATTAGCTAGCTAAGTGAGCTAGTCGTAGATGTATGCCTCCTTCTGCTCAATGATACGGTTGGTGGGTGTCGTTTGGTAAAATGAAAATAGTTCCCTACCTGAAACTGCTCACAACAAGGTCCATGGATTATCTTGATGAACACAGTCATGATTTTGAGAGAGAGATATTGTGTTTGAGTTTTTCAATTGTCTTTTTTTTGGCGCAACACATGCCTAGTGTCATCTAGTTCCATCATAGTCAAGACAAGGCAGACATTTCTACGGCTGATACCGATACCTCTCGGCAACTCACATTAAAACAGTCTAGACTGATACATAGCACCACAGGTACAGGGGTAAACTGTCCCTTTAAGCTCATCATGTTCAAAGGAGTCACTACTGTGGAGGAATAGGAAAAATGGTATTCTCTGCTACCTATCCAATATATTTCAGTTTTGACTAATTGCTTCAAAACGTCTGGAGAGTAAGATGATAAAAAACGAACTCTGGTTTTGGGGCATTTGAGTTGATAGATCTGTATTGTCAACCATCAACAGGATAGCTTGGGTGGGATACCTTGATTTCTTCCCTCTACTTCAATCATTGTATTCAAATACCTGAATGAAATAATGTCATTATATTTGGTGTATAATGTGAGGCTGTGAGTTTTTAGTTCTTCTGAACTTTTCCTGCGTTTGCCCTGCAATGGAGTTCTCATATGACTGTCATAGGAAACGACAGCACCAATCTACTGTCAAATTTCACCAGAGTGCTCTTCAAAGAAAATAGTAGCCATTAAAGTAATCTTACCATTTAGGGGCTGAAAGCTTTTTGTGCCCTCTATCAACGTGGAATTGAAAATGTATAGTTTTGGGTGATTTACTGCCCCTTCCTGTATGATTTGGTGTGATTTGGAGCTGTGCTTCCTGGTTTGGCCAAGATGGTTTAGTTATTGTCTTAATACAACTGTGTGTCAGTGGGTGGTATTTTAAGGGGAGTTAAGAGTGTCACTGTTTTGCATTCATGTGCATACATGCATACATTTTTCCTTCTGGTAACAACTGCTAACTTTTAAGAACATTTGACTGAATTACTTGTATGAGTTTTATACCAAGACCCTGCAGAAAAAGCCACATTTATCTCCGTGTGATAACAAGGAATGCGTCAGCCTTTTCTTTTATTCCAACAGTTTTCAAACAGGATTATATATTTCAGATTATTTATGCATGATTAAATTAATGTGTCTTGATGCAGACCACCCTCTGCATTTCTCTATAAACTGAAACATCATCTTTCCAAACATATTTCAACTTAATGTGAAAACAACAGACCATCATTAGCCATTTGAAGTCACACATCATTGGTTTTATTGAGACGTGTCATGCTGGCTGTGACTCTTAAGTGGACACTCGAAATTAATGGAGGCTTTTCTTCACTTTTTGCCACAACTTTTCCAACAAACTTCTTTTAGTGCAGAAGTGAAAATTGCTTTAATCAAGGCTACTCTTTTTCCCCTTAAATATTTAGGATGTTCCTTGTGTACTTAATGTAGAAAAATGAATGGCCTCTTTGACTCTGATGAAGACACAGTGGTGTTGAAATGTTTGTTTGCACTGTTAAAGACTAAATTGATCAGTGTGCTCCAGTCCTTTCAACCCTCTTGGAAAGTCTTTGTTCTTGAGCTGAGAGGCGCTTGATGTAGCCACACGCTGTTGGATGTTGCATGGAATGATTAAGGATAGAATAACTACATTTCAAATTGATGGGAATTAATTAAGTGTCTAAATTCATTTCTTGCTGCATCATGTTGTAAAACACAAATTTACGGTAATCCAGGAATAGTAGACTTGACTGCTGCAGTAAATTTGCAATACATATAATTACAATATATTGACAAAAAACAACACATGTTCACCATCAAGTCAAATAATTAACATTTAAATGAATTTAATGTCGTGACAGGTACATGTTCTGGACTTTTAACAATAATGTTAACTGAGAATCTCCATGTGTTTCACTGCTGTGACATTCAGGAATTACTAAACTAATGAGGCAGTAGATATTTCTCAGGAGCACCCTAAAAGTGAATGAAATGACCCTCCCTCCCATCTGACACACTGTATAAAACACAGGCAATGTTGAGAATCTGACAGAGGCACCTTGGACGGCGAGAAACCCAGCTACAGCTGAATTTTCAAGTGTTGCTTAGTGATGTAAGCAATATTTTTTATTCATTTCTCACCTTTTAATTGAAAGGCACACTTTTTAATTTAATGTCAGTACATAATGTTGGATATGGCAGCTTTTATGGAGGAGTATCAATATCCAATATGGAGCTTCTACTTCTGATTCTGACATTGTTGAATTTTTTTATTTTTTTATTATGCATGTTGACTATTGATTTTCCCTGTGATCCAGGATTCGCTCCAGTGCTGTGATGTCGCTGAGTATTCTGGCTTTCTGCCTGCTGGCTTGTATTCACTCTGGCATAAATGCATATCCGGCCAAGCCTGCCAGTCCCCGGGAAGGCGCACCACCTGAGGAGCTCGCCAAATATTACTCTGCTCTAAGACACTACATCAATCTAATTACAAGACAAAGGTTAGTTCTTCAATTTCTGTGACATAGTGTAGATTCAGATGATTTTGAAAGTACATGCAAAGTACTGATATGTTGCTTGGCTCTTTTTATGCATAGGTATGGGAAAAGAGACACCCCAGATACTTTGTTTTCAGATGTGCTGGTGAGCGAGAGCAGAGAGAGTTTTCCAGGATCAAACTATGTCAGGTAAATTATCTCACATGTTTGCTTTTAAAACATTTAATGAAGTTTTTTATTTAATAATTTGTATCGTCTATGCCTGTTTTTTGCAATATAATTGCAATATAATGTATGATACAACATATAAACTGTGTGAGATGAGATACCAGGAAAGTACAAATTTCCATACAATGAATTGTCAATACAACAGCCATGCAATAAATAAAATAGTTTCATGTGTTATTATTATTATTATTATTATTATTATGTTAAGCTGCTAATGTTCAGTTTATGTTCAAACTGTGTCAAAGAAGGGTTGATTTTTAAAATAGTAGTTAGTAGCTCTATTGGATTGTACTGACTATTATTAAGAGATGTTTTAACTACACTTTCTTCCTCTTGTATGTGAACAGGAACAGGAAGACTCTTGCATAGGTTTTAGTGTTTGTCAAAAACACATTTTCTTACTTAACTTCCTTGTGTTGTAGGTATGATGGGCTGCCACTGTGGTGATGCTGCTGCGGCTGTCATATCCAGGCTGACTTCACCACAAAGCTGCTGCCAAGCCTGTTAATGACATGAAATGAACTTGTACTGCATGGAATAAACATTGTGTAATGCAACTACTATGGTCTATAATGTTGCCACTGCTACTCTGAAACATGCTATTGACATGTTGACCCATTGTTTCACTCGGGCTCATGTAGCTTGACAGATACCGAGTGGAGCCCTGCCTGTATACAGTGTGTGTCATTCTCTAATGGAGTAACAGTGCTCTCTACTGGTAAACGGGCATCTAAACATTTTGAGAAATGTTCAAGTGGGGCAAATTTAAAGTCATTTATACTGATACTTTTCTATTTAGGGTGAGTGAAATAGAAGTAACATTTAGTACACAAAAGCATTGCTTTAATTTGTCTAGTTATATCAAGAAAGCTGAGATGTACCTCCACCTTGCTTGAAAACAGATTAACAGTTTAATCCAATCAAGTGACCTGGATACATCAAAAGCAAATCACGTAATACCGAGAATTTGGTTAACTCTGTTATGACACCTGGTCCAACTACTGGCTATAATTATAGCAAGCTCTGGCTCTCTAGAAAAGCTACACTGCAGCTGAAGTAACAAATTTGGTGAATGGGATATTACTTGGTGCTTCATACTGATGGGTGGTACTAAGGAGATGATTTGTAGCCAGATGTGGGATGGTATAATCACAGGCGCCATTAATAGTAGCATGACCAGATATAGTATATCTTCCTCATGGGGTAAGTGTTTCCTCAAGGTTTGATTGTTAGATAGCAGTAGGCACTGATATGGTGCATGATGCCAGAGTGTGAAATGTTATGACTAGTACTCTGCTCCACTGATAATGAAAGGATTCAGTTATAATTTTCCATTTATTATGGCACAATTTCCTTTTTTTAAATTCAAAATTATAAATTTAAAGACTGTTAAATGGACAAATTGGGCAAAGTAAAGGTCTGAACTGGATGTTTGAATTTATGATCACCAAATAGTTGTACTGAGCTGCCCCACTACACAATATTGTAGTGAGTGTGTACAGTCTACAATAAAAAGCAGCCATTGGTTATTTCACATATATGTTTATGGGGCATTGTATTTAATGCAATTTAGTAATTGCAAATTTACCTCCACACACTTTCTCACCACTACCGGTATTTGCTGTCAGGTAATTTTGCAGTAAATTATATGAGTAGGCTGTGTAGGGTTCCAGTGAGCTAGATATACCTTGAACAGCATTGGATGTCATCAGCTCATCACAGTGTGTCTGGACGGGGTGCTGAGGGCAGGGGCGCAGGCAGGCACACTGGAAACGCACTAACAAGTTATATTGCGCAAGAGGTCTGCGAATTGGGAAACTGTAATGGAGGGGAGCGTGAAACCGTGACTGGATGGTACTAAGTAAATCAGGTAACGTATCATTCATTCATTCATTTTACCAGACACTTAAGTAACGCTCTCATCATGGGACCCTTTAGTTTCTTGGCACTCGCGAGCAGCTAACGTTAGCTAGCCACGCTGAGCCGCATAATATAACGGTTAGCTAATGAGTGGACTTGCTGCTATCTCTACCGCAATGCTACTTCGTCGCAAGAGAACATTATTAATCAGAAATTTGCTGGTTCAGTTTTGCTGGCTTGTTCGTTCGTTTGTAGACACACAACGGTATTTGTCAGTCTGAAACAGACCTTAACGTTTAAGCGCACGCCAGTGTTTGCTAGCAGTAATTAGCATTGCTAACTTGTCCGCAGCTACAAACTAGCAACGGCTAGCACCAAGTTGGTCGCGCACTAAATTAGTGGAGTTAATGCCAGCGAGCACCTGACAGCATGAAACGTAGCTTGGGTTTATTCGTCCATGTCTAATAGGCTAATGTCTTGCTTCAGCGCTAACATTAGTATTTAGTTAATAATCGTTTTTAGCTAAGTTACCTCGCATTGGAAGTGGATACACGTGCCCAGTGCGCGTGTAGCTTGACAGCAAAATGAAACCACTGCAGCCAACACGTTTCTCGAAGGCTGATTTTGGTTTAGCTCCACTGTCAGAACCCCAGAACTGATAGTTATGAACGCATCTGCCACCATGAGTACCTTGTGTTAACTTAATGTGGCTGATAAATAAGGTTTATATGCGGTGTAACTGTCTGAAACTAATGTGTGCTTCCTGGCTCAGATCAGCCCCATTCACAAACACTGGCTCCCATAAGACAACTGTGTTCAGAGTGGGTGGCTGTTTAGTAGTACAGCAAGCAAGCAAAATACTTTTCTGAGCTATCTGACCTCTCAGTTTTCACAAATTCTAACACTCTGGTAGTATATGTCTCCTGTCTTTTCGCCCATATTTAACAATGTGTACTCTCTGCACTCAGCTTTCCTACCCAGTATGTATGTATGTATGTATTTAAGTATGTATGTATCTATTTAGACTGGGGTCTAAACTAACTTATACCTTGACTGGTAGTTTATTGGATTTTAGAGGCTGATATTGATACCGATATTTGGGATTTAAACAAATCTGACAACAATTTATTGACTGATAGTATTTTATACTCATAAGAAAACAATCTTGATACAGGTCTTGTAGTTGAATAAACAAGACTTTTAACAGTCGGAAAAATCCAGTTTTCATTTCTTGGCATGCCTGATTTATTGGTCTAGGTCTAATCTAAATATTCCCTCAAATACATGACCAAAAACACAAATACAGTTACTCAACAGACACCAGTCTAATTTGTACCAAATATTTATTTATGTGGGGAGAGCAAGACCTATCCATGGTGTTCAGTTTTTCAGTTCAGTCAAAATAATTGCTTATTGTGTTGTTAATGTATTTTGACATCAGTAGTACAGATGTATTGATAAAGTTAGTTTTGCATCTATAAACCTGTAGCTGTGGTCCTGTTTGCAGCTTGATGAGGATATTTGTAGCCTAAAATGTTGTATGTTTGTAGAGAGTACCTGACAAAACTTTTGCTTTATTTAATATTTAAGTGTTGAGACACAAATCGCTTAAAAACATGCTCCTGAGCAGCTCCAGCAACTAGTACAATCTTCACAGTAAGTAGGCCACAAAATCCCATAAACTGAAATATTCTCTTTGTTAAAACTTTTGATCTTTTTGACTCCACAGAAAACAACTAATCCTTCACAGTCTCATTCTTTTTGAGCTGAGCTTTATCTGACTTGGTGGTAGGAATGAGTCCTTTTAAACAGACTGTGGTCATGTGGTTAGCTTGGCCAATCACAACTGGCTGTATTACAATACTACTAAATGAACAGGAGAAGGCTGAGGCAACACTGGGGTAAAGAGGACCTTCCTTACCAGCATGAGATGTTTTTTAATCAGTATCTAGGAGGGTTTGTTGTCTTGGAGGGTTTATCAAATAACAGGAATAATGTGATTTCATCCTTTTTATCTCCTCAGACCAGAGAGTCCAGATGAGTGTTTTGTGAAAAACGTGGGGCTCTGTGTTGGGAGTACTGCACTAATGATTTGAACACAGTTTGTAGGTGAGTTTCTTGTTTCTTACTGGCTCTGGATGATTATCTGCCTTTTAAGTGTCTTTGTTACCATTGTGTGGATGCAGTACGATGTTGCATTTATGATGCAGTTTAAAGTTTACAGTTAAAAAGGATCGGGGGGTCTTCTTTCACCAACATAGTAATTTTGAATTGCATGTAAAGAAATTTGGTTTCCCTCAACTAGGAAACATTGCTAGGATCAAAGCTGTACTATCCTTTTAAGATCTGTTTTTGTCTTCTCTTGTTTTAATTGATGTAATTCACTGTTCGCCCCCCTGTGTTGCTCTTCTTTGTCTCGACTCCAGTTGGTCCAAAATGCAGCCGCAAGACTTCTAACTAAAGCATGCATTTCAACATTGTTGGGCAATCCACAGAATGCAGGGTTCATTTAAAACATCTTTTAATCCCCTATAAAGCACTACATGGGCTGGCCCCACTTAAAATTTCTGAATTATTGTGTCCCCCTAGCCATAGGGAGATCACTGAGGTCTTCTGACCAAGGCCTTCTGGCTGTCACAAAACTGAGGCTTAAACCAAAGAGGACTATGCTTTTGCAGTAGTGGTCCCACCCTCTTGAATTGTCTTCCCTTAGTTACAAAAAAATGCAGTCAGTCGATAGTTTCAAGAGGCTGTTAAAATGGATCTGTTTCATCAGCAATTTGTCCTGAAATGGGTGTTTGCCTTCTATGTACTTTTTATTGTTTGCACTGTACAGCCCCTTGTAACTCTGGTTTTGTGAGGCGCCTTATGAATAAAGTTTACTTACTTACATAAATGGGGCCTATGCTCAAAAAGCTCATCTTTCTGTTTGTCCACCGACCCACCAAGGCATTGGTAGGGCTGTTTTTGCCTCACTCTGTTTGGAGATGGTGTTTGTACAGAGTCCCTAGGGGCCTCCCAGTGTGTGGCTGGCACAACCTTTAGCCAGAAGGACGTGAGACTCATCCTTTGTCATTCAATGGCCCCCTTTGTTATTCCTTAATGCGGAAGAGCTCTCTGTGCTAACCTGTGCATAAAACACCAACATGAACAAATGTTTTCTGTGTTATTTTGCATGTGATGCCTCCATACTGTGTCTGCATTTGTTCAGCAGCAACACATGTCAGCTGAAATAATATCATGACATAGCTTGTGCAGTATGGTGATCTTAGCGTACAGTATACTGACTTGAGCTGGTTTCCCACCCTCTCCAGCCCACCAGTTGCTCTGGTTCCCGTAAGCAGGCAGTTGGGCGGCTTTTGACCGTGTTAGGAGAGCTTCACAGTCCTGAGCTGAGGAATATCAAACATGACTGTGGCCAATGCAAAGTCTGGCAAAGGTGAGCTGTCCAAGACAAAGTCCTAACTAATCTTTTGCACAAAAACTGTGGTAAAACTCTGCGCAAAATTTTACAGTTCATTACCATTTGAATGGTACTGTGCCCACTGCCCAGAGATAGTTGTGTGGGTGCTGCTGCCTCTTGAACTTTTACATTTGTCCCTCTGTGACCTACAATAACTACACATAGCAGCATCAACATCAGCAAAAAATACATTTTTAAAACATAGTTTACTTGCAAAACAGCCAAATGTTTTGCCTGCCATATTGACTTCATTTATTTCTGTCTACTTCTATTTTCAGACTGTCTGATGCAAATGGACTGCTTATTTTGCTAAAACAAAGCATGACAAATCCAATTTGTTGGAAAGATAATTATTGGGAACTACAGAAAGATTTTTGTTATTCATTTTATTGATGTTCTAATCATTGAAATCATTAATTATGAATCTACCAGCTGCATTTGTCTGGATTTCGGGCTCCAGTTGCTTGCTGTGTGCACTCAGCCTCAACAAGGCAGATCTGTTAGTAGAACAATTCCTTTGTGACTTTGCGTGCTTGTTGCTGCTGCATTGAAAATAAGGGATGTTCTTTGTGAATTGGCCCATTGATAGACTGTCCACTTATTGTTCTTGCCTTGTAAGCTCTTATTATAGTCACATTGTTTTGTTGTTTTTTTTCATCAGCGTTTTCATTTCTCAGAATTTTAATTATTTTCATTATTACTGGCTTTCAGCTTTGTTTGTCACTAACATATCTGCCATCGCTCACAAAGCAGTAACTCTCACAGCTCAACAGAAGTAGAAAGTGTGGTTCTTGGTATTCTGTTAGCCCAGCCTTTGATGTGTGTGTGTTTTTTTTTTTTTCCTTCAGCAATGCAGCAGGTACTGGACAACCTGAAAGACCTGCCATCAGGCCCAGGAGCCAAAGATATTGACCTCATCTTTCTCAAAGGCATCATGGAGAGCCCCATCGTCCGCTCCCTTGCCAAGGTAAAAAAAACAAAACACAAACGCACACACACAGTTGTAATCTCATTAGTCATCAAGCTCTTGGCTATAGTTTGGCAGAGGAGCAAATGTCACTGTGAGCCCAAGGAAATGAAGCGGGATGAGTGTCACATGTCACCACACGTCCAGGATGTGGACTGCCTCGTGGCAGTGTACCGTATGATTCTTAACAACATATTTCAACCAGCAAGACAAGGAGAATATGTTTATCTTTTTCTGGGCTGGAGGGAGAAATATTCAGGTTGACTTCTCTCTTTCTAAAACATACATCACATTTTTGTGTGTGTACAGCATCCTGTGATGTGCTACCCCGTAATGTTTACTGATCTTGCAGCGTGCTCACTGTTTGGTATCGAGGTTTGATGGTCTCCTGTGTCAAACTGTGCCTGTCATTAGAAGAGAGAAACAAGCGTTGGATTTATGTGCAGTGTCGTGAAGGGGCACACTTCCTGTTGTTTTTACACATTCAAAGGAATGTAAAGCATCTGCTTAAACTTGAGTGGACAGAAAATGTTCCTATTTAAGACCAGTTATATCAGTTTTTTCCACATAGCAGAAAGAGGTTGATGGCACGAAGAACAAATGGCTTACATAACAGCAAAAAGTCTAATGCAGATTGAGGTCAGGAGGTTCACCTACCAAATCTATGAATAGAATGATGTCTTTAGAAAACCTGTCACCAAGGCAAGCTCTTGTCCTCATTTCTAACAAACGGAGCACTGCTGTCCTTGGAAGTTAATTTTTTTTCCTGCTGTGTGTGCCTATTTGTAGTTTGGTGTGTCAAATAGAACCATTGAATCTGGTCATATACCCTGTATGTTAAACTACTAATTTCCTATTTGTCTTCTGTGTTTCAATTTTATTCAAACAAGTGTTTAACTTCACAATGAAACTGAGACGTCTGTATAGTAGAAAGACGCAAAAACTTTTGACATTAGTGCTGTAGGACCAGAGAAAACAGAGGAAAGGGGCTGTCTCATTTGCTTTTGCTCATGAGGTAGTGGCCCACACCAGACCACTAATTGCCTCTGCTGGTGAGTGACGTAATGCAGACTTGTCAGTTTTGACACAGGAAACAATGTGGTGGCTGGTTGATAACAAACACTCTCAAAAAGAAGTTAAACAGTAAGCTAAAATATGTTACAATGCAAGAAAAGAATCTTGGTTTATATTTTTTCAGCACTGCTTGGTTTTAGTTTTAGGTGGCATGGTGGAGCAGTGGTTAGCATTGTCGCCTCACAGCTAGAGGGTTCCTGGTTTGAACTCAGGGTAGGGGGTTTGAACCCCGGGGTGGGGTAGCCCCTCTGTGCGGAGTTAGCATGTTCTCTTCGTGCCAGTGTGGGTTTTCCCCGGGTACTCCGGCTTCCTCCCACAGTCCAAAGACATGCAAGTTACACAAGTGAGTCTAAATTGTCCGTAGGTGTGAATCTGAGCTTGAATGGTGGTCTGTCTCTATGTGTCAGCCCTGTGATAGTCTGGTGACCTGTCCAGGGTGTACCCCGCCTCTCACCCAGTGTCAGCTGGGATAGGTAGAAAATGAATGAATGCTTAGTTTTACTGTTTGATCTGTATTACGTTTGA
The DNA here is from genome assembly GCF_006386435.1 of Epinephelus moara. Classification (NCBI taxonomy): domain Eukaryota; kingdom Metazoa; phylum Chordata; class Actinopteri; order Perciformes; family Serranidae; genus Epinephelus; species Epinephelus moara. The sequence goes on along the minus strand of NC_065511.1, from coordinate 22,981,179 downwards.
GTCAAAGAGAGAAGGTTGGCTCTCTCTTGAGCCGCCTTTGTACACTTTGTGTCTATAGTAAAGTTCATCTACATATACTACCCACATTGTTATGATACAGAGCTGGTTAAAAAATGTTAAGTTTCCCTTTAAGAGCCATTATTGTTTTGGACAAATGTTAGGAGAACTTGACATTTTAACGGTGATTTGAGATACAGCGTGTGGACACAGCAACACTTAACTGTTACATCTGTTGAGGATTAAGCATATGATCTGATTTCCCAGTATGATAAACTAAGCCTATAGCAGACTGTATAACTCTTCTCAGTAGCACCAGCATAGCACAGTGTACTGTATCAGTATGAACATTAATACTGAAAAACAAAATTACCATGGAAGAATATCCTTTTTGTGCAACCTACTGCCGAGTGTTCATCCTCCCTCTTTCTCATTGGTCTGCCAAAACAGAACCAAAGTCCAGTGTGTGCTCAGTGTAGCTGGTGACGCAGTTCACAGTGAAATGCTTTTTTATTTTATCTTGCCAAATACTGTTCAGTTTCTCCAAAATGAATGAATTCTAGCCAGTGGGACAGCAGGCACTTTGGGATAAGGACACAAGCTTTACACGAAAGGAATAGGTGGGGAGGACAAACATGTCGTGTCATGACAAGGCAAGTAAAATTATGTTTTCAGAAAGTCAAAATTTTATGACTTTGGAATGAAAACACATAAAAAAATGGTTGTGTTATGGCACACACCAGTTCGACAAAATTGGTGAATGTTCTTTTAGCCCTGCATTTTCAGTGTGTAGTCTTAGTAAAGGCTCATATACTCAAAAATAAGAATCAAACATAAAGAATTTTGGGGTTCACAAATGATGGTTTGTAACCCTTGTAAATCTTTCCCACAAAAACAAAAAAAAAGAGTTTGATTTTCTGCGATCCAGACTCAGCAAACAGCCTGATGTAATGGTCATTTTTTTGTTGTGTGTGTGTGTGTTTGTGCAGGCCCACGAGCGTCTTGAGGAAGTTAAGTTAAAAGCTGTGCGGGATGATAATGTTCAGCTGGTCACGGAGATCCTGGATTCTCTCAACAATCTGCCACAAAAAGACGATGCTGCTGCTGAGCTGGCCAAAATCCTCCAGGAGCCACACTTTAAGGTATCTTAGACCTCATTCCTCCTCTGCACAATTCTTGCTGGGTGTAATGGGAGTAAACGGACCAGTGATTTGTAGTGTGGATGGTCGTGCTTGTGTTCTATTTGTGTGGGAATGGATGTCAGAGCTTGTTACATGAACCATCAGCTAATATTCTCTGAAGTGGTGGCAGTTTTGCTTCCGTGTCGCCCTTTATATTCTCAACCACTTACAAGCTGCAGCACGAGAGGGTGTGGGTGTATTTCCTTGGGCCAATAGCAGGCTTAGTTATGTGGGTAAAGTCAGGGGGAGAAGACTGTGTCACCCACTGTTTCAGTAAATCTTCACATTTGCTGATGCAGGCTGTAGCCTCTGACAAATGCTTACTCTATGTTGTGGCTCCTAGGGTAAGAACAAGTCTGATTTATCTTTTTTTTGTCTCTATATATCCATTAGTCATTTGTTGATGCAGTCATAAAAGCGTCTCATGAGAAAGGAATAAGCACATTTAAGTGATTTATGTCTTCACTCTTTAATGGCAAAATATTGAATGCATGTTGTACTGGCAGTCACTGTTAGTTTTTAGTATTTTGGTGGATGAACCACATAGTAGTGGCGATTGTTTTCTGTCTAAGTGAGAAAAAGATGCAGATTCTATGCTGATTTCAAACCACAGTTGATCTTATTTCTCTTTGTACTTCTCTTTTCTTCCTTTCTCTGCCTCAGTCTTTGATAGAGGCTCATGACAAAGTGGCTTCAAAGTGCTATGAAATGCCTCACGCTACAGTGAACAGCAATGCCTTGTTGACGAGTTCACTCATGCCAGCTGATGCGGTCAGGATGATCGGCATTCAGAAGAAAGCCGGGGAACCACTGGTAAGTTAGCCAGGCATTTATATCAACCACAGCTCTGCAGAGGAAACACGTGTTAAGTGTTTTACACGTTTCCTCTTTTACTGACCATCTGTTCGAACAGAGTGACTCAGTTTTACATAGTAACTCGACTCAAGTTGCTTCTTTTACAGCAACCCGACTGACCAACCCATGAAATAGGCCTCCTCTGTGATTTATGTCGTGCTGATGTGCGATACTAAATGACTCTTACACTCTTTCAGGGGGTGACGTTTCGTGTGGAGAGGGGAGAGATGGTGATCGCACGGATCTTGCACGGCAGCTCGATTGACAGGCAGGGCATGCTGCACACGGGGGATATAATCCGTGAGGTGAACGGTCATGAGGTCGGTAGGGATCCCCATGAACTCCAGGAGCTGTTGGGGCAATGCAGTGGGAGCATCACACTCAAGGTCCTGCCCAGCTACAGAGACACACCGGCACCTCCACAGGTGAGGAGAAAGGAGGCAGCATTGTATGTTTTCTTGTCTGGTGTTTCACATGCGGGAGACAGAATAATCTGTACTACATTTTTTTTGATGAGCTCTCTTAAACTTGATTTAGATTTTGAAATCAGTGTGTGAATTGCTCTGGAGTACAGGATGTGTAAATTCCAAAGTGCCAGGTGTATAAGGCTGTTTTGAGTCGGACTGTACCTGTCAGGGATTGGGGGGGTAGAGCTATCTGACCTGGGTGATCTCAGAATGCCAGGCTTCTGAAAAGTGAGCCCAGAGAGGGTCTATTAATAACACTCCTCACACTATCTGGGACACACACCACTATTCACAGGAGCACCCCCTCTCTGTCTTACAGTAACAGGCACACACAGCAGCTGACACTGAGGAGCAGTATGTAGGGTTATGTCAGACACTGACCTTTGTGCCGGGGAGGATCGAATGCTCTATTTCTACGGTTTGGTTATGTGTTTGTTGGGTCTCACTCATGCTAAGAATTTCATCTTGTGAATTGCAACTTAACTTTTAAGAGAGCTTAAAATGCTAATTTAATGTGATGACTGTATGGGGCAAAGGGAAATGGACATGTACACTATTCTTGTATGACATTATTTTGATATTTCAAGAGCTGTCAGACACATTTGTTCCACAACTATGGCATTAGTGATAAATTATGTACCAAGATAAACAGCTTGTTTTATTCACATTATCCAACTAAATGTGACCTTCAGTTTTGACAGGCATTTGAGGTGTTGCTCAGTGCTCTCTGTATGATTTAGTTGTCTAATATCTTGTTCACACCCCAAATTGCAGATCAATCTGAAGCCACACTTCAACTATAATCCAGCCACAGACAACTTGATCCCCTGTAAAGAGGCAGGCCTGGCCTTTTTCAAGGGAGAAATCCTTCATGTGGTCAACAAGGAGGATCCCAACTGGTGGCAGGTGAATAGACACATTGTTTGTAGTGGTGGTGGTGAAAGACAGTGCTGCTTTGACCAGAGCTGTGCAGCTACAGTGGAAACCCCTCACAGGGGTCTAAAAGCTGGGGACAGAAACATTTGTATACAGTTTCTGTTTAAATAATTTGCTTATAGTAGTCAAGCAGTCTGCTTACAGTGTTCATCTTTGGTCTTTTCATACATAACATATGAGGGAAAAAAACAAAACAAACTATGATTATTCTGTATATGATAATTATACTTAACTGTCGTGATGCTTTGCTTCGCTGCAACGTATCTTTTAAAAAGTCTTTTATATATTTTTATGACTTTAAATACCAATAAAAACAAAAAAAAGATGCTAGTGATGAGGACAGAAAATGAGTGTGCATGGGCACAGCACCTGTGGTTGAAATCGCCCTTGTTAAGTAGATTGTTATTGCCTGTTCATGCACTGACTGTAGTGTTTGAAACAGACAGTAAAGTTATGTAAATTGCAAAGCTGTCCATTTAATCACTTAATATTTATGTAAAAAGATGTGCAAATGTCAAGTAAATGTAATCTGCTTGAAATTAAACAAAACAACAGAAATTTGATGATAAGCATCATCCACTTACCAAAAGTGATTCCCACTATAATCAGCAGTAGGGTGGAACGGACAAGCTGCGGGAGGCGGCTAAAGATGAGAAGGAACATGTTTGTAACAGATACCTAGGCATGGTATTCTTTTACTAGGTGAAATATTTAATGCAGTGATCTCTGAACTACTCTGATGTCCTCGTAGGCACGCAAAGTTGTTGGTGGAGCCACTGGTCTGATCCCCAGTCAGTTCTTGGAGGAGAAGAGGAAAGCTTTTGTGAGAAGAGACTGGGATAATTCTGGTTCAGGTCAGTTCAAATCATGCACACACAAGCCAACTAGTTATCATGATAGTCAGGAAGCTCTTTAGCACCACCATGTGGTGATCTGACACTTTCTTTTATTTGTCTCAGGGATGCTCTGTGGAACTGGGAAGAAAAAGAAGAAAAAAATGATGTACCTTACTTCAAAGAACGCAGGTGTGTTATCGCCACTGGATCTAACTTTTATACAATTTTTCGTAAGTCTGCAGTGTTAAATTGGAAGTGCATAAATGACAGTACAGAACTCATCCAGCCTCTGCATTGCCTTGAACAGAGTTTGACCGCTACGAGCTGCAGATCTATGAAGAAGTAGCCAAGATGCCACCGTTTCAGAGGAAAACACTGGTCCTGATTGGAGCCCAGGGAGTTGGGAGGCGGAGCCTGAAAAACAGACTTATTGTCATGAACCCTCTCCGATATGGAACCACTGTACCCTGTGAGTGTTTGAGACAGACAGCTGAGGTAGATGCATTGTCTATAACTATATTTCCTGCCCGGATACATGTAACACCTTTACTGACCTTTTTATCTCCAGTCACGTCACGCCCTCCGAGGGAAGAGGAGAGAGACGGTCAGAACTATTGCTTTGTGACGCGGGAAGAGATGGAGAAGGACATCAGAGAGAGCCGTTACCTGGAGCACGGCGAGTACGACGCCAACCTTTACGGCACCAAGATTGACTCGATCCATGAAGTGGTGACTGCAGGCCGTACCTGCATCCTGGACGTCAATCCCCAGGTGAGTCAAAGGCACGTGCTCTTAATGCTTAGATCTTTTCTTCCCATAAAGCTTTGGTTGTGACATTATATTTTCTGCTCAGGCCCTGAAAGTGTTGAAGACTGCTGAGTTCATGCCATTTGTGGTGTTTATTGCTGCTCCTGAATTGGACACACTAAGAGCTATGCACAAAGCTGTGGTAGATGCTGGACTTACTACCAAACTACTCACGGTAAGTGTTGAGAGGATGTAAAGGGATAGTTTGGATTTTTTGAAGCGGGGTTGTATAAGGTACTTATCCATAGTCAGTGTGTTAGCTACAGTAGATGGTGGTCAGCCTGCCCCCAATTTAGAGAAGCAGGAAGGAGTAGTGGCGCAATGTACTACTGTGGAGGGGGCCAGCAGCAAAACATATTATCCATCTATGCTCTTTTTAAAGCCATCTGACTCCTTAAAAACAAATCAGAACTCTCCCTCTAAGGGTCTTAAATTCTTATAAATGATGATGGACCTTTCAGTGGTCATTACTCATAACTCATCATCCTAATGGGTCAAACCTCTTCCTCTAACAGGAGAACGATTTGAAGAAGACTGTGGACGAGAGTGCCAGGATCCGCCGGGCATACAGCCACTACTTTGACCTGACTATTGTCAATGACAATCTGGACAAGGCCTTTGACAAGCTGCAGGAGGTGGTAGAGCGACTATTCATAGAGCCACAGTGGGTTCCAGTCAGCTGGGTCTACTGATGTCTTTACCCCCTACTGGACAGACATGGCTGTCCAAGCTGCTAGGCTTGGGATGAAAGGGGACACCTAAAGGGACGAATGATTCGACACTGTACTGCACACACGAAAAAGTGTTGGACATTAGACCTGTGTGGATATGGGTCACGCACAAAGCTGCATCAGTCACCTTGATCTGAATTGCCAGATTCCTTTCTAGCACACTATGCAACTCACAACACACAGGAAGTGTACTTATTTATTGGCAAAATATTTTTTAAAGAGTCCTTTCTATTCACGTGGATTGGAAGAAGATACTGGCCCCCGTGTCAGGATGTTTTAAAAGCAAATGCGGTTTTTGTCATTTACCTGTCTTACATACAGATGTGAAACTGTATTTATTCTGCAATAATGAGGAGTGCTTGCTCATTGAAAAGAACGATACCTCAGTGTTAAGTTTACAGTGCATATGCCTGCAGAATTTCATCTCATGTTGTCACTACAAACTTGTCATTCATGTAGAATAGTGTCATATTTTTAAGACCTTTCTCCTTGAGGCTTCACTTAAGCTCTGCTGTCTTTGCAGTCCGAACTCATACCTGCAAAACGTCATGCCAGTCACTGTTCGATGTTGTACAGAAGGAAAAGTATTTCTGTAGTGTTTACCCATTATTTCTCTTTCACTCAAGCACAACAGATTACATTAATTATGTTGATTGTTTGTCAGACACTTGGATCATGTGAGCATTTCAGACTGTTAGACCCGTCGATAAGGTGCTGTCTTTGTGTTTGTTTGAAAGAAAACTTTCCACAGGACTCTTGAACAGGGTACTGCATCTCAGAGAACCATCCCTTTTGATGTGATATTACTAAAACTTAACCGTTTTAAATAAAGTTCATATTTACTTATAAAAAGGTATATTTTACAAGAATTCAGAAAAGTTGTATTTTCAGAAATAAATAACTGGTGTTTTCTAATGATCCGCTCTGGTTTTATGTTGCGTTGAGTGTATGTTCACAAACTGGTGGAGATTTGTTTTGTTTTTTTGTGATGTTTTTATAGAGAAACAGACAAAAAGGACACAAATGGTAAAGAATTTAAACAATTTACAATATTGTTAAAATCTGAAATAATACTTAACAATTAGTGGCACAGTGAAACTCAGAGAAAAGTTATAAAAGAGAAACGAACAACAGCCAAAAAGAATGTTGACTACAAGATATCCTACAGCAGTGATACTCAACTTGCAGCCGATGGGCCAAATCTGGCTCTCATCAGGGTATCAGGTGGCCCTCAGACCATTTTCTAATTTAGAATAAAATGTAAATTGATCTAGACTGGGATTTTTTGTACTTATAATGTAAATAAGGTGCCAGAGTGCATATAGAAAACATTAAAACGGAGGTTGTTTAGTGCCAGAGGACTAATTATTTCAATATTAATTATTAATGTTTCTTTATTAACTGGCCCCCTGGCAATTTGCAAAAGTGCAAGTTGAGTATACCTGCCTTACAGATTCAGAGTTCTGGTGATCCTTTAGGGCTGAGAAGTGAAATTAAAGCCTACATAAAATAATATGTAGTGTAATTTTAAAAGGTGAGGTTATAATTGGTGGTTTAATGGTTTTCATGACACTGACAAATAATACACTTACATAAAAATCCTACTGTAGATAAAACTGTAATTACATGAGAACTTAATAAAGAGATGCTTCCTTAAAATACTATCACCCAAAATAACACAGTTAAGAACCATGGGCCTGCGATTTAAAACTCTTCATTAATTTTCATTCAGACTAAAATTTGAATATCATATTCAAATTGGTGTTGATATTGATGCTGCTACCACCAGTAAGTGCCATGATAAAAATGTAAATTCTAGTCAAAGTTTTATATCAAAGATTGTGCACATCAATCAGAATTTAGCTGTGGCCCATAGAATATCATATTTCAGGGCTGCAGCTGATAGTTATTTTTTATTACACCATGGCCACTTGAAAATTTTGGGGTTTGATTAGCTTAGCTTAGCTGAAACACACAATGTGTAGGGGACTATCCCTTACTTGACAATAAACAATAATGACTAAGTGGATCATTTTAGGATTGTAATGAATTGTTTTTTGATCGTTCTTTTTCCCTTGATAAAATCTGAAAACGGGGGGAAAAAAAAAAGGCCCCTCACACTTTGCAAGAACCTGAGGTGATGTCATACAGTCCAAAATCTATGACCAATTGATTGTCAGATTTTTTTTAAGATTGACTTAAAGCATTGACTGACTGTTTTATCACAGTTATATTTATACAACAGCACCCTGCAGTAAAATGTCTGTTTTAGAGGACATTCTACTGCACCATAAAGAGAAAATAACAATAAATAAAACGATCTACGTGATCCCCTTTACCTCATTCCAGTGGAGTGTATCAAGTTTCTGGTGGATATAAAGGTGTCTCTAGTTCAATCACTGTGGGCCAATGAGGCGAGGCCTCTGACAGCGATACACAGGACCAGAGCGAGGTTTCCTGGCACGTGGTTTATGTATGTCTTCACAGTGTCCCCATCTCTCGTCAGAGACACATTAGAGGAAGCAAACAGATGTTCAGTCTTTTCATAGACGTCTTCTGTCAGTGCAGCCAGGCCTGCGCTGCCCCGAGGTAACTCCCCCTTGCCCGTTACGCACTGCACCTGGATCAGGTAAAAGGAAGCTAAATCACTGCGATGCATCATTCATTAAAAAAAACCCCATCACATAATATGTTGTTAAGCTAATATTCTTTGTAAAATCTCTACTAACCAGTAGCTCAAGAGCCGGTAACACTGTGAGGCGGCAGCACATTCCCAAGACAGCAAGACAATCATTTTTCATCTCTGAAAGCAAAGACCCAGAAACAGGATGAAAAAAGAGCTGGAGGAAATGAGGTTTAGAGGACACTCTGCAGGACATTCTTCCTGAACTTGAGATGAAGACCTTGAGCAACATTTAATTAAAGTACAGCTCTCTCACCATCCATGGCACTGATGATGAGGTGAAGAGCTGTGAGGAGAGGTTTGGACTTCTCTTGACCAGACTCCTCCAAAAGGTCCAGAATTGCTTGGATGTTCTGTTTTTGGGAGTCTGTTGCTGTGACATCACTCAGGGAAGGTATCTTATCCAGGCGCATCTGGTCCAGCTGAGACAGAGGAAGATAATGTAACAGAGGTTCCTTACGATAACCCCAAATTACTGGGGCATAATCACAATGCACTTTGGACAGTATCAAAATAATGTATTGATTCTAACTATTTTATGCTCTTATAATGTGCATAAAACTTGGCATTGATCGAAACCTCTAAATTATTTAATGAGAATACACTGATGTTGAACTCAGGGTGGAAGGGAGGGATAATCGCTGCTTGTTCAGGTTGTGGCTAGACCAGATACTACTTCTGTCAAACTCTATCTACAAAGCCACGACATAGTATGTTACAAAAACAGTCATACAAATGTTATAAAGAATGTCCTAACGCAGAGGTAAAAAAAAAAAAAAAGAAAAGTCATAGTATAGTGTGCAGTAAGATGTTACAAAAACCATCATTGTATAGTATGCCATAAAAAGACATTCATTAAAAAGTCATAGTATAGATTGTCATACAACATCATTGTATAGTATGTCAAAAAAAGGTCATAGTATAGTATGTCAAAACAAGTCATAGTATAGTGTGTCAAAAAAAGTCATAGTATAGTATGTCAAAAAGTCATAGTATAGTATGTCAAAAGTCATAGTATAGTGTGTCATAAAAGTCATAGTATAGTATGTCAAAAAGTCATAGTATAGTATGTCAAAAGTCATAGTATAGTGTGTCATAAAAAAGTCATAGTATAGTATGTCAAAAAGTCATAGTATAGTGTCAAAAAAAGTCATAGTATAGTATGTCAAAAAGTCATAGTATAGTATGTCAAAAAAAGTCATAGTATAGTATGTCAAAAGTCATAGTATAGTGTGTCATAAAAAAGTCATATTATAGTATGTCAAAAAGTCATAGTATAGTGTCAAAAAAAGTCATAGTATAGTATGTCAAAAGTCATAGTATAGTGTGTCAAAAAAAGTCATAATATAGTATGTCAAAAGTCATAGTATAGTGTGTCATAAAAAAGTCATAGTATAGTATGTCAAAAAGTCATAGTATAGT
>NC_065511.1:22549150-22651440 GCF_006386435.1 Epinephelus moara | reverse complement strand
TGGACTAACTTTGCACTTGAAGGTATGCCCGTTCACTTACGTTTTAACAGGTCTGACGCTACTATGCGCCCCGGCTGTATCTAGGTTAACGGCTAACATGCTAACTATTATTTTTATGTCACTAGTCACTTGAAACAAATTTAGGACGATAGGAGACAGGTTGACATAAACCGAAATTTCCCTTTAACTGTGAGACTTTTGGGAGATACAGAAGAGTTCAAGAACATTTTTTGGGTATGAAGGACTATAATGTAATATAATATTTATCAACATGCTTTCATTTAGTTTATAATCTCCTGAAACAGTTTTTGTTAGCTTAAAATAAGCCCTTTATATCTTTACATGGGAAGCGGGTCCTCTTCCACAGAGACCACTGTGTTGCAGCACCATGTTTCTACAGTAGCCCAGAACTGACAAACCAAACACTGGCTACTTTACTGTACCTGAAGGCTTCAGTAGCTTCTCTCCACGCTTGAAAAGGGAGGGGTGAGGGAATGGCTGTTCAACTGGTTGCAATCTGCAATCTCACTGCGAGATGCCACTAAATGAAAAATGAAATGAAAAGCATTTCACAAAGCTTAGCGCTAAGTAATAGTCAGTTGTGGTCATGACTGAAATCAGTCACACCTTACGTGACCCAACTGCCATGTTGAGTGACACATTGAACCTTTTAACCTATAGAGGTCAGTGCAGCGTTACTTACACTCAATACAAAATGTAGGGCTGCTCTTGAAATTTGTTATATGATTTTGCTAAAACACTAAAAGAAGGATGAGCATGAGGTTTGCGTTGGTGTAATGTGCCAGTGGTTAAAGATGATAAGTCTGCCTGATAGTTGTGCAAGCCATCAGAGTGGTGGCTCCATAATTTGCTACACACGGTTTAATGAAAACTTGGCTTCAGACTTGCTGCAAGACATATTGACTAAAACCATATTCTGCATGCCCTTTTTTTCTGATATATACATCTACTGTTTTGTCTACTATGTCACAGACATTGATGCCACCAACGGCAACAGCTCAGTCAATGAGGAGGAAGCTGATCCTTCTTCACACACTACCCAGGATACCTCCGAGACAGAACACTATGACGTACCAGCAGAAGGGGACGAGGAAAACGAAGCCGACGATCAAAAGGAGACAAAACACGAGCAGAAGCACAATGTGGACCAAAGTCAAGAGCACGACAACAACAACAAGGAAGCGAGCACTGTCCAGCCTCAGCACCCACAGGAAGCTGTTCCAGACCAAGAAGAGGCGAAACACGAAGACGAGACTTCCAGAGATTCACCAGAGCTGGAAGACACAGAGCAGGTGGAAACTTTCTTCAGCACAATGAGCCACAGGTATGAAAATGCTACTCAGGAAGGTCACATCCTTTAGGACACATTGATTACTGTAGAAGTTACTGAACGATCGTCTGTGATATTTCACTATGACAGTATTAGGGTTAACCAATCTAAGCTATATGTAGTATTTTTGTCTTTGAGGCACTGCACTTCTGCTGCAACTTTTGACTAAACTGCACAGTTACTTAGTTTGTGAAAATATATTAATTGTATCACAGTGTTGCACAGAGTAGATGTATAATAACAGGTTTGGAAAGTTTTAACTGAATCCATTTCAAGATGTCATGATAAGTGTTTTATATTAGTGTGTTCTCTCTTGATCACATGACACAGAGAGGCCCTCATCTGATATTTGGGTTTGTAAAGCTTTTTTGTTTCACTCTGTATTTCAAACATTTTACTCTCTGTTTTTAAGACCTTGAAGAGTGTTACTGAACGTGGACTAGAGTGTTTTTAATAATTTCTGTAATATTCAGTTATGACGTAAACAGTATTACAATGGAGAAAAATCATTGTCTCACTTAACCAGTATTCAAGATGGGGACTACAGTGTGTGCATTTTGGAGTTTGTCTTTTTAATATGATGAGACAGTTTAAGAAAAGCCACATTAGCAAAAAAACAAAACATCTCTGTTAAATTGTAGACAAAGTAGCAGACTAGTCTCAGGTATTGTCAGGCATAGAATTGCATGACACTGTGTGAATCATTTCTCTGGCTTGGTTTTGACGTTTGTACCTTTTCTTTTTTTCATTTGAGTTGATCAAATAAAAATTGAAATGGCATACTTACCTCTAATATATTCTCCTGTTTGAATCTGTTCTACTTTTTTAGATTTAGTGATATAAGACTGGACGACGACAATGGTATCCCTACACAAGAGTTTTTGGACTCATGCTATGCAATAGTACCTGTATTAGGTAGGCCGGTCACTTTCAGTCTCTCCTCCTCTTAATCTGCCACTCCTTTTTTCCTCTCTCTCATGATGTGGTCATTTCATTCTGTAAAACTTTTATAAGGAAGTTTTTTTCTCTACTTTATTTGTTATTTCTGCATGCTCCTTTATTCTCATTGTCTTTAATTAATGAGGTGGCAGCTTTCTGTCTTGGGTTCATCATCATCCTTTTCTTACATGTCGTTGTTATTTCTTTCTGGAGCTGTATGTCTTTCCATGGTTTTATTTATTCTTGGTAGCCTTAAAGTTTATATTAGGTTTGTTGTTCGCTCATACATGTTCATGTGGCTGTGTGCGTGTCTTTGTGTCTATCTACGCAGTGTACTACATATAGATAAAGGTCACCATAGACTGTATAAAAGAAGTGGATGTAGCCATCATGACATTCCCCATTTGTTTGTGGACCGCTGTTTTGAAGCCTTGAGTTTAGTATTTTGTCCATCGCCATCTTGGATATTTGGAGCCAGAAATGACCGCATTTGGATGAGTGGGTTGAGCTTGGTAGGATAGGCATTGCTATGCTTCTTTCCCTATTGACAGGTTGCTGTGAAAGCGCCTTGTCAATGACAAGGTAGCCATGCCCTAAAGCATACCCTGCTTTATCGTCTATTTTACTATAAATTAGACCATTAGTGACAAAATGAACATCATGCTGTATTAAAAGTTTAAAACTAGTGATAGTGATTGAGACCATAAATTCATTAGGAAAATGTTTACTGGGGTAACAATTTAAATGAGAAGTAGAGTCATGTTCTCATGTTTTTTGCAACCAATGGATTCGCCCCCTGCTGACCATTAGAAAGAATGCAGGCACTTGGCATTGGCTTCACTTTTCAGACCCGGAGGCTACGCCCACCGTTTCATACAGTCCATGATCGTCATGCACAGTCACACTATCAATATAAAAAAGTGCAAGACTTTAGAAACAACATTTCTTGACAAAAAACTTTTTAGAGCTTCACTAGGCTTGGCCCAATGATAAGGAGGAGAGGTAAGATTAGGATCTTTGGTCTTCAGAATTACCTGGTGGTTTGAGAGATTATCAGATGAACCTTATCAACGACACGTATGTAAACATGAAAGATGGCCAAGGTATTATCAGCCTATGTTTTGTACTAACCGTAACCAGATGCCTTTTACAATGGTCCTCTGTAAATTTCACTGTGGATTTGTCCGAAGTGACGTGATCTTTTAATCGATTAAGCCTGCTCACTTCCAGCTGCTCTCAAATTGACAATCTCTTTCAAATTCAATTCAATTTAAATTTTATTTATAAAGCCCAATATCACAAATCACAGCGGATAAAGAAAAACTCTCCAAAAAACTCTTTAACAGGGAAAAGATGGTAGAAACCTCAGGAAGAGTAACTGAGGAGGTATCCCTCTTCCAGGATGGACAGACGTGGAATAGATGTCGTACAGAACAAATCAACATAATAAATTTACAGTAATCCATATGACAAAATTATACATAAAGAGAGACAGACCTTGACACATACCCAGATACTAGTGATATGATCTGTGTTTGATATCATCTACATCACGCAGCAGTATTACAAGCCTTCATCATTTTCCAGGGCTACCAATATCAGTACCCTTAAAGTGATACCGATACCACTAGAGTACTTTCTTTGATACCTTTTTTTCCTACTTCATTTGATACCCATCATGTGAATGGAAACATAAAATGCCACCAGACACCACAGGCGTGTAGTGAAGACATACTCTTGAATGTTGAGTGACGTCTCAACACAGTGAACTGCCTACTCCATCATATACACAGCATTCAACTTCACCACACCACCAGTGTATGGGTTGCAGCTGCTGCAGTAGTGGGCCAGTTACATGTCACATTAAATTGAATAATGGTTGCAGTGATTGGCTGCGAGGAATATCATACACAGTCACTCAGTCAGTCTAGATCTGGGTACAAAAAGGATATAATGTATGAATGGTTTGGCTAGAAAAATTTAGATACGTCTTGGTAGTGGGTTAAAACAAACAAGGCAGCTGCATCTTTCATTGCTGGCTGTTAACAACCGCAACATTGTCTTGATAAGTCTTAATATAAGAAAACTTTTCTCCATAAGCAACAAAGAAATGATCATGGATTTTCTCTCCTCAGACAAGCTGGGATCCACAGTGTTTGCACCAGTTAAAATGGATTTTGTTGGAAACATCAAGGTACGCGTACATGTCTTTGACTCTTTGTCTTTTTGCAGATTTGACTGTTCAGCTAAGGAGATGATGACACAGTTGTTCTTCAAAAGCAGCTCTAAGTCTTGTGCTAAATATTATGTGACAAACAAGATGAATCAACATTAGTACTTAACGATCTGCAATATAATATGTCCACAGGGAGACATTAGCTGTGCACAGTGCTGCTTAAAACCAGACATGACTCATCACTCCTCTCATTCTTGAGCTGTCAATGCAAATTATATAAAAACTGATTGAGCTGTTAAATGTATTATAGTTTTGTCATTTGTCTGAGTAGAATCAGGATCTGTTTCCCGCTCACGTCACTATATCACTCTCTTCACCCTGTAGAAAATTCACCAGAAGCTGATGTCCGACCCCGACAGTTTCCCCACGCTACAGTCCATCGTGTTACATGAAGTTCAGACAGATGTTGCCCAGGTGCGCAACTCAGCCACAGAGGCTCTGCTGTGGCTCAGAAGAGGCCTGAAGTTCCTCAAGGAGTTCCTGTCAGAGGTCAATGCAGGAGAAGAGGACATCCAGGGAGCGCTAAGTGAGTCTAGGATGCACAAACCTACAAACAAGTTCACACAACAGATTGAAGATTCGTTATATTCTGTCTGTTCTCTCACCCAGGTAATGCCTATGGAAAGACCCTTCGACAGTACCACGGCTGGGTTGTGCGAGGCGTTTTTGCTGTAGGTATTTCCTCCTCTCACTGATGCTTTTCCCCTCTGAGGTTTATCTGTGCTTGGAGTGTGACTATCGCATGCTTCTATTTCCCCAGTTGGCGCTGAGAGCCGCCCCATCTTATCAAAACTTCGCCGCTGCCTTAGTGTCAAGAGAGGGCGATGAGCTGAAGGACGGCTTCACTAGCGGCATGCACAGGGACCTGGGAGTGTACCTACCTGCCATGCAGAAGCAGCTGGCCATCCTAGACACCCTGTATGAAGAATACAACCTGGAATCTGATGAAGTGGTGTGAAACTTGACCAGAGACAGGATCTGAGTTCAAGGAAGGATATGGCCTGACTGCAGGGGCAGAGTAGTGTCTAAGAGCTGGAGGAGGGTGCCAGATGCAACGAGTGCATCTTGTGTACAGAGTAGGGTGAGCATGTCCCGTGTCAGTGTGAGGTGTTTCCGGTGGTTGTTAAACTCTACTACAGTAGAGGGTCTAGGTTTGACGAAGGTATCAGTGTCTGTATTTAGGAGCAAGCATTAACAATGAAGACGTTACGGTCTGACAAAATGTAGTTTTGAAAGTTTTGTGTCTTGTTTAAAAGACCATTGACAGTGTAGGGATTTTAAGCCCTATCGTACAGACTCCCACCATAATGACTTGTGGTGACTTTGTTACTGGTGCACATGTTGTGGCTGTGTCGTAGCTTTTTATGTACAGGTACATAATCACAAGGTATTTGGCTCTAGTGACAACCCTGGAAGATCATGTGTGATCCCCCTTGAGCTGATCGGAATGCAAAGAAATGTTTAATCAAGATTGTCCTGCTTCCTTAGATTCATGAAAGAGGGATACTCACAACTTACACAAGGCAATATTTTGACAAGAGTAATATCAGATTGTTCCAGTGCCCAATAAATGCCTTAAGTATGTGATGGGATTGCATACTGGGCGAGCTTTTAGTCTGTTAGGTAAACACTTTTTCGTGCACTGACTGTTTAAGTTCAGTGGACATTATGATATGACATTGATTTAGTTTCTTTCCCTGAAATATTTAATATGATCCTGCAGGATGACAATGTATGGTTTGACATGTTGAACAATTGCTCTAGAGACTTTCCGAGGGACCAAAAAGGAGCTGTCATGGGGAATGGCTTTAGCCTCTGCTGCCTACAGTACCACAACACACAAGAATGAAAACACAAAGTGTAGCTGTTAAAGTACTGACAACTGCTGAATACTTAAGTGGACATCCTCTGCACAAACCTATGCATAAAATGCATTTTCATAATGTCTATTTATTACGTCTTAAGTTATGCAGTTCACATTAATGTCACAGGGATCCGTTCAGTCCAGCTTTTGTGTGAATGTATGGACATTTGTAGCCACAGAGCATGTTTATTGATTGCATGGTTTTATGTATTAAGTAACATAGGAGCCAACGGAAACTGGATATAGGCCAAGGACTTAAATTAACCAAGTTAATATATTGATAGAGAGTTAAACTACATCGCTTCTCCTTCATCTCTGTGCTATGATAACATTCAGCTACTCTACAATTTTTTTTAATCACCTTGTCCATGCACTGTTCTACATACTTGAGTGTTATCTTCTGTACTTAATATATTATGATGTCACTCCAACAATGAAAAAAAAAAGTGTGGTAAGACTCCACCTCCGGGCCAAGTTAAAGTTTCTCCATAGAGTCACTGAGCCATTCAAGCAAAGCAGGAACATCCTTATAGGGCTTTTTTTTTAAAAACCAAGACATACCACATAGTATTTGTAACTTTATTCTAACTTTTTGTTTGTGTTTTCAGGAATGCACACAGTAATAATTCTTGAAGTTAGTCCTTTGCAGCAGGTTTACATCGCAGATGTGTAATGGGCTGATTCACTGTTGCAGATCAATTCCAATGTTAATCCTGAGAATACTCCATTGTAATATTGCAGACATTTGATTTGGGTTTTCTATGACTGTACATAAGATGCTATTTGATTTTTACATAATAAATAATTAAGTTGTCTTAGTGTGTGTCTGGTGCTGTCGCAGATTCATATTTTATTGTCCTATATAGAGGAAATTTGTTGTCACAGTCTGTACAAATAAACACTCAGAACTGGTTACAGACAGACAAGAACATCACAAGTCTATTACAGTGACCCCGGGTTATTAAGAGCAGTAATGGCTGAGGACACCTCCTCTCAAGGGATGATAATCTGTGGCCAGGAGGGAGGAGAGTGAAGCATGGGTTGAGAGGGTGGCAGAGGTGGTGTGCTGCGGTCAGTGCTCTGTAAGTGGTGGCAGTGTCAATGAGGGCTGGCAGGATGGGGATGCTAGATATTTTAGAAAATATATTGGTGATTTTCAGGAGCTTGATTCTGTTGATTCAGTATCGTGAAATAGCAGGTGGCGCAGTACAGAAGGATGGGTACAATAATGCTACAATACAGGAAGAGCAGGAGGAGGGTTTGACTCATGCCCTTAGTTTGGGGATCGCAGACAAATATGTAGTTTTATATTTTGTTTAGACAGGAGCCCAGAGGTATTAGGCCATATTCTCTCAACCTTGGTGACCGTACACAAATACCCCACATTTCAAATGTCAACCAAACAAATCAGTGAGTAAGCAATGGATAGTAAATCTGCACAGGTGTTGTAGTTAGTCGGAACAATAGTGGCGCTGAGCTCAGATAACACCTTTGCATACCTTGCTGTGTGTGTTTTGCATGTGCAGCAGTAGTGCGTCTTCTGCCAGGACCACATGCCAGCCATTCCTCCTTATAGGTCAGGGATTTTCACTTGGCTTGGGCCAACAGCTGGGCCCCTGCCTGCTTCCTGTCCCCGTGGCCTCTTTTGCATCGCCCCTTGTGCCGCAGCTGTAACGCTATACCATCCAGCGTGCACTAAAATAACCCCTTTTGTTGGAAAAAGTGTTTGATTTCATCTTAATACCTGCGAGAGCTCAAAATAGATCCTACATGTTTAACATCATGGCTGTATTTCTGACAGAGCGGAAAATCAACAGCTATTAGTTCATGAATTAATTTTAAACGTTCAAGGTTCCCAAACTCCACAAATAGTACACTTGACTTGGGGGGGATTCTTCTGTGAGCACAGCAGATCTTTTCATTACAGAGCAGCAGAATCAGGTTGGCCACCGCATCTCCAGCGACATTTAGTGCTGCAACTGAGACATCTGTGGTACAAATCTGATTGGTCTGGTCAGGGGGAATGCACATGATGGGATAAATACGCCAAGGTAAGCTTTTACTGGGGCATCTCAGCAGACAAATTGTCCTGATGTGATTTAGAAAAGAAATACAGCATGCTAATAGAGTTAAATGGCTGTGTCCAGCCTCAAACATCTCTGCTGCAACACTGGCCGGCTGCCCGTGCCCAACCTGTATCACCGTGCTTCATCTCCAGGCACAGACGCAGCTCTGAGGGGGGCTTTGTCGAGACAGAATGAAAAGCTGGGGGGAAAAACCCACTGCCACGTCTGAGAAAAGTGTTCACTGCGTGGTCTGTTAACTATTTAGTCAACCACAGCACTTTGCAAGGAGCTGCTGACAGCGTCTTTTCCCCACTTGATAGATATCAGCTTTTTCTTCTTTTTTTTTTACAGTGAGTGCTCTGACAGAACATCAATAGCATCTGTATCACTGTCTATCTGCTTTTTTGCACAGCTTCCAATCACTGTCACCACTTGCTCACAACACACTGGCAGCAAAGCCACAGAAAACCCCCTGACTGAAGTTTAAAGATGCATGTGTGTAAGACAAAGTAGGGAGCTTTGAATGATTTAAATTCCTGTTTTATTTTCAGTTCTTTTTTTAAAGTTATCCACAACTACTATATAAATCATATAATCATGGAACAAAATGAACTTTCACTATCCCAGTCACAGTGTACACTATATTTCTAAAGCCTCACAGTACGTTACCACATGCATGTTATGTTTCAGCATTGATGTGCATACACAGTACAGGATACAGCACAGCAGCACAGACAGAACATTCAACACAGTTTCCAAAAGGTTATTTCAGCATTGTGCATGGCACAGTTCATCTCTATCATATAAGGGGTGTCACACATACAGTACTTAGCTACACTCTGGGCAGAGCAAGACTTCTTAAGACACCTGCTATGCTGATGAATGCGATGAATTATACAAAACAAAGTGGAAGCATTTCACACTCAAGCATGCGGAGACGATATAGTAACAGTCTTTATCTTTAAATTGCTTTTTACAGAAGAATCACCTCATAACACCTGGCTACATGTAAGTATGGCTGAGAACAGGTTCTCCCTTGGCACTGCGACTCATACAGTAGCTTATGGAAAATGTCAGCTTATATCGGCAAAGTCGTTTTCACCACCGGTGCCCAACACGCAGCAGACTACATCTACACTGTTAAGTTTACTGTTGAGTTTCTCTGTTGCTGTATATGCTGTAAGACAGAAGGACTGGATAAAGAGGTATTAGAGTAAATACAGTAAGGACCACAGAAACAGACTGGAATTGAAATTCCTCCCATCGTTAGCAGCTACAGACTTCCCCAGCCTCTCCTGTGCAGTGAGAACATTAAGAACATAACAGTTTCAAGCCTTCATATACAGAATATGTCATCTCTCACTGAAGCACAGGGAAGAAACCCAGATCGTTCCTAGAGGATTGCGCGTTGTCGATACTTTAAAGCTCTTGTTTTGAGTGTGCTTCAGCGTACAGTCACTGCCATCTTATTTACAAAGAGAGTAGTGGGGGATGCCTGTGAAAGGTGCCGTGTGGAGCTACATGACCTGTTGGTTCCTGAGAAGTTTATTTTTTTTGGATTTATGAAACCTTGTTCTGACTGAATGTCCCTGTCAAGCACCACCACAAGCTAATGAAGCCTCCTGATATAACAGTCTCACTGACATGTAAGTGCATAATTCACGCACCTCTGTCTCCATCCCTAACCATGCATATTGATCTTACTATGCCTGGTTTTACCCTTTACAACTTAAATTCTTGATGTGACACTGAGAGCCTTGTTGGCAATAATAAGTAAAGTGATGGGTTACATGCTCGGATAGTGACAGCTGCTGTCATGGTCTCAGTAATCCCAGCCTCATGCAAATGCTGTGCACTGTCATACCTGAGGCCATGGCTCTGGATGTCCTACTGCCTCTCTTTCTCAACAGTAACTGGGTCAAGATTAATACGCCTCTGGCCCCAATACAGCTCCTCTGCAACTTCTCCCACTGGCACTTAATTAAGTCTCTGCATGGCTGTCACACAACTGTTGCATCCAGAGGCTGATTCATGGTGAGGAGGCCAGTCTTAAGTCCTGCTTGTTAAGACTGAGTGCAGTTGTCCTGTGCATTTCCTATGTGTGGGTGAAGGCTTTCGCCTCCACTATAACTCCAGGGAGCGACGTGGCATCTCAGCAGCAATACAGAGGAGTTATAGATATACTGTATATACGATTTGTTTTTTTTCTTTCATCACTGGCTGCCTCTACCTTCAGAGTCTCTTGCTTGGAGCATTATTGTTCTTTTTTTTGCATGAAAATATTCCAAATAACACACAGAGGATCCTGCTGCACCGTCCAGCTTCCTCCTCAAGTGAAGTACTTGCAGTTTGTGGAGTCAATAACACAGTGTGGTGTGCACTTGAGGTGACCATATGACCTGCAAGTAACAGGAGAAACAAGTTTTAAAGGTCCAATATGTAGAATATAGGGGGATACATTGGCAGCAATGGAACATAATACAACAAGTATATTTTCTTTAGTCTATAATCACATGAAAATAAGAATCATTGTGTTTTCGATACCTGAGAATAAGCAATTTTATCTACATAGGGAGGCGGCTCCTTATCCATGAGATCATCATGTTGCACTGCCATGTTTTTACAGTAGCCCAGAATGAACAAACCAAGCACTAGCTCTAGATAGGGTCATTCATGTTTTTTTATCGGCCACTGTAGTTAGCAGCACTTCCCTGACAAACAGCATCACAAAAACACAGATTTCTTTCTAACATGAAACTGCTTTATTCAGTGTTTTTACCGGTTTAAATCAAGGGGTCCATTTGTTTTGGAGAGGAAGAGACGTGTACAGATAATTTGGCTCTGATTAAAAACCTCTTGAACGTCTGGATCTTAAGTTATTAGAGAATACAAGTGAGCACACATTGACAGGTGCTGAGCCATCCGACACTGTGCTGTCTCCGACAAGCCAAACAGTGTCGGAGGAACACTGATTTTTAACGTGAAACTGCTTTATTCAGTGTTTTTACTGGGTCTATTATTGGGTCCATTTGTATTGGAGTGGAAGAGACCTTCGTGGTTAATTCAGCTCTTGATAAAAACCTCCTGAACGTCTGGATCAGAAATAAGGTGAGCAGACATTAGCAGGTGCTGGGCTTGTGGCCCATCTGCAACAAGCTAAACATTGTAGAAGAAACGCTGATTTGTAATGTAAAAGCGCTTAATTCAGTGTTTTGATTCAGTGCTCTAAATCACAGGGTCCATTTGTTTGGAGAGGAAGAGACCTCTGCGGATAATTCGGCTCCTTGTAAAAACCTCCTGACCAATGAAAACTAAAGGAATTCTAACCAGGAGAAGTTTCAGCTGGTTGCAATCGGCAGTGCTTACTGCTTGATGCCACTAAATCCCCCTAAATCTCACAAACTCCTCCTTAAACATGTCAACACACACTTCTTATACAGCAGAGAGTTTTGACAACATATAGTTGTGTACTCTGCTTACCCTGGAAGATATGAATTACATGTCTGGTATCCAAAGTCCTTTCCATCACACTCCTCAGCCCCCTCATAACGGTATCCGTCTCCACAGTATGCGTGTTTACACTCTGTGGAAAGATGAGACAGCAGGGGTGGATGGGGTCATGTTATATGTGCACAGCAAAGTACAACTAAGGAGCTATCTCAGAACACCTGACGTGGACATGTGACTTACTGACACAGCCATCAGTGACGACTCTGTTCCTGTCGTCACACTCCTCTCCATTGGAAATCTGCACTATCCCGTCACCACAGTAACCTTCATCATCAGGTGCGTTTTCCATGGACTGGAACGGCGTCAGCTGGAATGGAAAAGTCTTTTACAGAGTTTAAAAAGTTGAACAAGAAAAGGAAAAAGAAAAGTAACAGTGTGTAAAACAAGACTGTAACACCAAAATCTGTGACCCAAACAGAGACTGTAAAAATGGACGTAGCTACCGTGATGTCACCTATCGGTTCTTGGACTGCCGTTTTGAAGCGTTGAGTTTGGCATTATGGTGTTTTTTGGAGCCAGAAGTGACCATATTTGGAGGAGAGACTGACAGTCTGTCACTCAAAGTGGCCCGCCCTTAATAATAATGTAACTTTAAGGCTTAATAAAATGTAAGCAGGTGAGTCATATAAAGATTCACTCCACATACAGTTGCCATGATTGTTAAAATTATCTACAGAGACCAAAAATGTTTTTGTATCAGGCTGTAAACATGTTTATTTCTGCTGTAAAGTTGGACAGTTTAATGTTGGGGTCTATGAGGATCGACTCGCTTCTGGAGCCAGCCTCAAGTGGCCATTAGAGGAACTGCTGTTTTTGGCTTCATTTTTCAGCCCCAGAGGTTGCTGCTTGGACCAAATAGGAATTTCAGCTGCATTGCCAGCTGTTAGTCAAAAATTGTGACCATTTAATATTCAGGTAATACATACAAATTGTGACACCTCATCTCACGATATTTGGTCGAAAATCTTTCATATAATTTATCTTTTAGCGCCACAGAATCTGACAAATTCCACAAATCACAGCTATCAAAATGTGTGACCTGATCTAAATACAATGTTAACACCACATTTGGTAACAACTTTCAAAATAAATGCAGCTAAGTATAATAAAAACATTTGCAGAAGCAGTGTAGCTGAAAGTCTTTTCTCAGGTCATAGAAAATGGTGGCACATCAGATTCTGTGACCTATAATAATAAAGTATGTGACACAACATGATGCAGTCTCAACTGAACTGTATTTTCCTGTTTGGGTCACAGATTTTGGTGTAACAAAGATAATCAGATTTTGCTGCATGCAGTGATACCTGGATTGGCAGCCAGCCATCAATGTCTTTGAAATAGAGAGATCTCTGGTCTTTGCGGAATGCGAGAGCGTTATCTGTGTGAAGACGCTCCAGTTCTTCCTCATTGCTCACGACGAATATCTGAATGAAAGGCAAAGGGAGGAAATTTGCTGTCACGTTTTCAATATTTAGTGCATTTTGAATTAGATGGTTGGCGTCTTGCCGGAGTGCAATTTTGAGATATTGAGCATCAAAATTTAATATCTCAGCTTGAAGTATGTGTCTGAGAGCAATATCCACGTCCCCTGAAGGCATACTTTTATCTCTCAAAACTTTTTATCTTTAAATAATTTACTCAGAAGTTATTAAAACCCTATAACCTCTGGGTTTCTAAAAAAATCACAAGTGAAAATACCCCTGTGTGTCAAATGATTCAGTACATCACAAATTTCTGCACATAACTTTTTGCATTTGAGAAGACTATAAATTCCTCACCGCTGGCACTTTGGGATAGTTTCCTCTGGAAGGATAATCATCAAATGGAGCATTACTAAGAGAGCCGCAGTTACACTTTCCAGGAGGCCCAGGTGGACCACGTGCACCCTTTGTTCCAACCATGTAGAGTCCTAAACATATACAGAGAGGAGAGGAATATTATACAAAGAGACAAAAAAGCAAAAGTTTAGTGCCAAAGTGAAGTGTTGTTGAGAGTTCAGTCTACAGTAGCTGATATAAATACTGTATGTCATTAAATCTGTGATTCATCTATCAAGAAGGAAACACAATAAACTTAACTGACTCAGAAACTTGATCAAGATAACAAATGTCACATTAATTATCTGGTGACATAACATTTGTAAAACTGCAGGGAGGCTCGCCATCTGTGAATCCATTTTAGCCACATGATGTCACAACGACAGCATCGTGTGTCACCTCGGGAGATACAGTTTCTCCGGTGCTAAATAAGACTCCTGGTGTTACCACTTACACTGGTCTAAAGTGTGCTTCCTTTTGCTGACACGGGTGTTTGGTGCTCCTCACACCAGCTTTTCACACTCTCTCAGAGAAAGTGCAGAGCCACACACAAACCAATCACTTGTTGGAGATTTCAGAAAAAAGGTTAAAGTTCTCACCTGTGGCAGGTGAACCAGGAGGACCGGGGTGGCCTGGAGTTCCCTGTGGACCTGCAGGTCCCATTGGACCAACACTGCCTGTGTCTCCTTTCATTCCCTGAAATGCAGTCATAACAACAGACAAGGTGGTCAAATTCTAAACATGTCTTCACATGATGTTTCAGAGATTACCCAGTCCTGCATGTACAATGGAACATTTGGAGCACTGGACATAAATTACACTTTGAAGAAAAAACTTGCTCAGTGTCTCTTTTGGGTTCTCAGCATCTCTGCTTCAAGCGCTTTAGACTTTGCCTGTTTGCTTAGCGTATTTTTTCTCTAATGTATGCCTGCAAAAACTTCTGTGCTCAAAATAACCTTTTTCACACACAGATACCCCTTTTCCCCTTTTTTACTTGTTTTCTGGTAAAACAAATATCAGTAATAACAGAACAAAAGTTTGCAGATAACCAAAGCAAGGTACATTTTGTCTACTCTTTACTTATGTTGTGCAGCACCCTCCATTGATGGCACATCCTTGATTACAATGGTTCTGCACAAAACTGGTGGAAATGTGGGCTGGTTCAATACATAGCACCGTGGTTCTAAAAATCCTGAACGGTACCAGTTCAAGAACCAGAGCTAATTTGATAGAAAAGGGAAATGACTGTCCTCTGTTCTCTCTCTGTTAGAAGTGAGCTGTCTCCCCTGTGTTTTAGGTCTGCCACACCCCTCTCTGAGTGGCTGGATCACCCACACCTGAACCTCATTTGATCATCAGCTGAGCTGTATATCAGCCTCCAGAACCAGTGTTCTTTGCCTGTTTGCGACTGAGCTGTTTGTGGGGCTGCCTGGTGCTCCTGCAGTTGAATTTGCTATTGGTGAAAGTCCAAGTTCTGGAAAGTAGCTACCTTGATGCAGCTCCCTTTGTCTTTGCTGACAGTTGTGAGGAGTGCCTCAGTCAGTTAGTCTTTTAAGGAAGCCTTACAGTTTCTCTCATTTATTTGCTCCACTTTTACCTCTGTGGTTTTTTTTCATTTAAGGAGCTGAGTATTGTCTCTGTGTTTGATTCTGTAGACCAATTTGAATCTTTATTTTCCAGCTAGTATGGTCTTTTTGTTTATTATTTTGGCCTTGGAGACCCTTATGCCACATTTGCTCCCATTCCAGCACTGCTACTTGATTTATGTCTGTTAATCATTTTCCTTTAAATAGTTGTAATTCATTGTAACAACTGAAGTGTTTCAGCAGCCTTTCTTGTTGTTTTGGTCCTATTTATGCAGAGGTTTTGGGGTAAACTTGTTATGTTGCTCCCTGTGTTTCCCCTAGATATTAAGAAAAGGTCCTAACACACACTCAAAATTAAGGCACATAAATAACTGTTAAAAACAAGGTAAAGAGAATGCCACATTCCCACAAACTCTCAAACGACTCTCAGTCTGATGCAGACAAGACATCTGTTTATAGAGATGAACAAACTCCTCACCTGCTTGCCTCTCTTCCCGGGTCGGCCAGTGGGTCCTCTGTTTCCTGAGATCCCAGGTTCTCCTTTTGGACCCATTTCACCCTGTACAACAAATCAGATCAACTCAATTTGTAATTTTTGCAAAACAACAAATTCAAAAACCTTTATTGTCTGGAATGTGTTTCTTACTTTCTGTCCAAGCATTCCTGGGAAACCCATCGCACCCTGTGGAGAAAGAAATTTAGATTACACACAACATATATGCACTATAGTGCTGCTACATTCACAATCACCACTGCTACTGATAAACTCTGCCCACCTTGTCGCCTTTCATTCCACTCTCCCCACGATCACCTCGAGAGCCCTGATGGAGCAGATTGCAGTGTGTTACATCACATTTAGTCAGGATGAAGCAAAGAATATGTTATCAATACTGCATTTCCTCCTGGTTGATAATTACTAAACTGGTCACATACCTTTTCCCCTTTATACCCAGGTAAACCCTGAAATTAAAGAAACAAAACATCCAAGATGAAATAAAGAAGTGTGAAGGAGAGATCATCCTTTGTATCAGTGCAGTTCATTGGTATCTCATACCCTTGGCCCAATTTGTCCTCTGGCTCCGGGCAAACCCATCAGCCCCACGTCACCTTTCTCACCCTGACACACGGAAAAACATTAAGAATAATGCAGCTTTGTTTATTTAGACACATATCCCAAAATATTACTCACACCCCAGAGAACAAATAATAAGTGTAAACTTTAAATTGACAGTTCTTTAGTACGGAAATGTACTGCTGCCAAGCCACAAAATAAAAATGAATAAATAAAAAATGATCAGTATCAGGTAATAACATGAAAAGATTCATATTAAAACAAGATTTTTTTTTATGTTTTTAAAAATATTTTAATGTTATAACAAGATATTTTCCCATTATTACCTCACACAAACTTATCATGTCATAACAAGTCTCTAAATATATTTTTCTTACTGTTATATTGTGAAACATTTCACACCATAACATGCTAATTTATTCTTATAAAACATTTCATGTTATAATGTGATCACTTATTTTGTTATAACCTGAAACTGTTCACACTATAAAGTGCCAACTTAACTTATTGTTTTAATGAGAAACTTGTGTTTCAGTGAGGAAACAGTGTGTGGACAAGGATAAACTGAGGAATATGGCTCATTTAAACGATTTGATTAAGTCTGATTTAAGTACACTTCACGCTTGAGTTGAAACATGGCAAAATTTTGCTGCCTTTGAGTGCAATGGATGATATTGTGGTAAGTATGCATACTGTGGGCTTACACTAAGAATGATTTTAACAATTCTCTGTTAAAATCAACAGGGAGAGGTGTGTAGAAACAGCTGTTTCTTAGTGCCTCGCCAGCAAATTTTGACAGATAATCCTTCAGAAGTTCAGTTCAGTAAGGTGCTCTGCAAATGACGTATCCTTATGTGGGAGCTCTGATCAATAAATGTATCTGATTAGTGGGCGATTTGAGTAGGGGATGAGCAAATGCATAAAAAAAAAATCTCCAAATTATCTTGTTGTAACAAGAAGACATCTTGTAAAAACATGAAAAGCATCTTCTTATAAAAAGAAACTTTTCCTGTTATTACCTGAAACTGATTTTTTTTTAATGGCGTGGCGGCAATACACTTCAATCAAGCATTTATATAGAAAGGTTGTCATGTAACAGAGTATTTCATTGTACAACTGGGACTGAACACAAGTCATATCTAACACTCCTCTACCTCTACCTTGTGCTGGCACTTACTGGTCTCATCTCATGCCACATATTGTATCATCTACATTATGAGGTCTGACTTACTCACTTTGGGCCCACTTGGTCCAGGCCACCCAGCTGGTCCCTGCTTCCCAGGAAGCCCAGGAGGACCTGTCCGACCCTTACAGGAGACATCAATTTTAATACACAGCCTCAGACGTAGAAATACTTTATAAAAGTCTAACAAAAACAATGGCTGCCACAGCTGAAGGAGCAGTTATCTGATTATGAAATCAGACCCTCTCATGTCTGTTTGCTTTGCAGGAGAATCTAAGTGCAGGATTTGCTGCATAAGCTGACAGCCTGCTTGCCACAGTATTTATCAGCCACTGCTGCACATGTAGGGAGAGAATGACTTTAACGAGCCCTGTCACTTTGCTCTCTTTAATTAAATGATGGGCTGTATATAGAACCGGAGCCCGTGCTTGTGGGAAATAAAATGATTTATGACCTGGCTGAAGCACTAAGCTAAATTGCACTGCAGTGCTGCAAAGCTGCTCAGTCAGGCCACCAGCCAGTGAGGCTCTCCCAGTGGGCCACTTTTGCTGCTCGACCACAGCGACGGATCATTTAAGGAGGTCACTCCTCTTCCGCCTGCCCTGATCAAACGCTGCTGCCCTGAGCTTTCAATAAAGCTGTGTGGGCTTGTTCCTCCCGTCCTAATAGAAAGGGAGGGCTGTCTGACAGGGAGGCATGATGCTGGATGTCTTTGAGGGGTCAATACTGTGGCAATAAGCTCTCTTTCACTGAGAGGAGACCATCCCTCTGCCATCAGAACAGCCTGTCTCAGCAGCTCTGCATCCCGTGCATCCTGTCCGTGTGTCTGCCTCCTGTCAAGGTTGTACTCGCTCACAATTCCTTGATGTACACAACCAGGCACTGGCAGCACTCTGAGTTACAGCTAGCGAGCAGGCGGAGGCCCTGTATCTCATATTTGAGTAAATCCACTTAGCGGGGAAAATGGAGTGATTAATGGAGACTCTCACCTTTTGCCCAGGTCTTCCGATTTCTCCCTGGCAACAGGATGCGGAGGAGGGGAAAAAGACAGAATTTATTTAATACACTCCCATCAAACATCTTTTAGTCAAGTGCAACAGGTATATAAACATGATCTTTAGAAAATAATGCTTGTAAATATATAAGGAGCTACATAACTGACACGAGACCAGCATATGGGAGAGTAAACTGCCTACCTTTTCTCCCTTAGGCCCTCCTATCCCTGGTAATCCAGGTGGACCCTGGTGAACATAAAAACAATAAATATATGGCACATGCTCATAAATCTCAGAGATAACTATCTTAATTAGTTTTATTGTCCACAGCATCCCACCACAAAGTCATGTCTGCTTCTGGGAGCCCACAGCTGCAGTTTCAATTAGCTAAAGGCAGAGTGGCCACTATTGATTTAAAAAGTGCCTTGTGGGTGTCTTTTGATAAACTGAAACGCTGCTGCAGTCCAGCTGGTGCTGTAACAGCCTCAGATGGGCAAAGCTTTAACAATCACTCAGTGGATCTGCTTTTCGCTCATGAAATGCCGGGCTCAAGGCACCTATATTGAACCAAAACGTCTTCATATCTTTCATCACCGGAGTACACAAACACACGGACACATGCTTGTGTTGGTAATCCCTGGAATTTACGCGACCCAGTACGCCTTTCCAGGCACACAGCTCTTCGGACCTTTTCTGAGAATGATGTGTGGGGCACTGGCAGCCAGTGGAAAAAGGCTATTTGTGTCTGAGCTAAATGTAGAGCGTTAATGGGCCGCTGTGTTGCATGGGCCAGAGAAATCCCCATCTCCTGCTTTGCAGGAACTCTCAAGTTGAAGAGGAGATGGGGGGTAATACGCTGTTGGAGTACTGATTCTTAACACCTTGGAACACCAGAGGCAGTCTGTGATTTAGCCATACAGACAGTGGATCCTACGCAAGTCAGATTGTGGGAGGTGTGTTGGAATGGTGTAATGATGCTAATGCCAGATTTACAGTACGTTAGTGATAACTATGGTGTTTGGGAAGAATCCTACCTGAGGTCCAGGGGGACCAGGAGGCCCGCGGGGGCCTTGGATGCAGGCAAAACCTTTGTCCCCATTGCCCGATTCTGAGTCACCACCACCATGTGAAATGTCCTCATTCTGTAAAATAAGAATAAAATTCTGAATTTCTTTTAGAACTTGGACAAATGCTCTTTAGATATAACAGATGTAACAGAATTATGCTTTTTAAAATGTTGATATAGTTTGTCAAAGACATTTATGTCTGAAATACATCCCATTCTTGACAAAATTCGCAGCCCACAGCGAAGGACTTATTAAGACATTTGTTCCACCATCTGAGTGTTTTGATAGCATCAAACGGGAGTCAGAAGACAGTAAGCGTGGGGCAGTTTGAGTATCACCCAAGGACATATCAACAGTCAGATATTCCACAATAGAAAGTCACATGACTTTGACTCACATGAGCGTGGCGGCGCCAAAGTGAAGGGGGTGGAGGAAACAGTGGGGGTGGAGGCGGACTCAGTAAACAGCATGGGCTGAATCTCCTCTGCTGCTCCTGGGATCTGAGAGCTGTGCAAGGTGTGCATGCAGTCAGTCACACAGGCGACAATGCCAGGGGTCAAAATTAGAGGAACACAGTCAGAAGAGGTCATGTTTATGTTTCCTGAACTTCTGCAACAACTGAATGTGAGAGCTCTGCATCAAAATGAGAACGCTTAACTCATGACTCATGGGCATGCACAGGCAACTGAGGTACATTTCATGTGACACATGTCCAACATACATCCCACATATACAGTAAAAATTAGACAAGTCAGAGAGGTCAGAACATGCAGGAGCAGCACAAGCGACAAGGAAACAGGTGCAAACTATCAAATCATGACACCCATCCAGCAGAGTTCCTTGAGCTGGACACGGATATGAAGCGCCTGTGCTTCTCACTGAAGCACTGGAGCTGGTCTCGCTATTTATAGAGGCATTTCCAGTCTACCTCATGGGCGACAAGAAAATAAAAACAAGTGTATTTTAAAAAGATAATGAGCTCAAAACGAACCCCAGACCTATGCATTTGGTATCCATGCTTTTACAGTCCAGCTCTCTCAACACCTGTGCATGCATAGTACTGTACGTACAGCACAGTACAGTACACACACAGACACACACACACACACAGACACACACACACACACATACAGGCACAGGCTTACAATATTCTTACCCGCTGGGAATGAAATAAAGCTGTCCAGAAAAGAGGATTGAGCCAGACCATAACAAAACCACAGTGGCAGATACAGTCCAAGTGTTAGAAGAGTCATGCTGCTCCAGATAGTTGCCTGACTTTATTTCTGAGCCACAGCAGCCCTCACACGCTGCCTTTCCCTCTCTCTCTCACTCTCTCTCTCCCTCTCTCCTCACTGTCCTCTCCCTCCTCTGCTCCCCTCCCTCTCTGCTCGCTCTGCTCTGTCTCCTTTACGCCCTCACAAGAAGGTACGCCGACCAATGCCCATTAAATCTTTCCTCTGCATCAGTGTGCGCTAAAATTACAGGAGACAGCCTGCCAGCTGCTTCGAGTGCCAATATTAGATCTCTACTACTGCAGGGGGTGCCTTTTGTTGTTTCCACTCCTCTCACAGGGAGGCTGATCATGACTAACACATAGTGGGCTTCTCTGCAAGAGATTCAAATAGGAATCTGCAGGGAAGGTGCCATTTGGGATAACTTTCATTAGTGTTTCTGATTATGTTTATTTATTAGTCCGTCTTTTTGCATTCAGTGCAGTGTATTTCCCAGTGTGCACTGTGGTGTCCATTTAGTCCAGGCCAGATTGGGTTTATTGCCCCGTCTGGTCTAAAATTAAGTGTCTGCATTTTCAAGAGGGCTCTTAGGGGTGTGTGAGACCAATACAAACAAACAAAAAAACAACCTGAAAATACAAGCAGCATTAATTAATGCTTTACTTATAATATAAAAAGTGTTAGAAATATCGATTAATCGATACGCATCAATTCTGAGTATTTGAAACAATTGCAATACTTGTTTTTTTTTTGCAGTATGAATACATCGATACTGGCTGCACTTACTTGGTCTCTTTTTTTCTTGTTAATGTTCACTGCAGTCACACTGCTCCAAACCATGAAAAGAAACGTCATTGTAGTCATGTTACATCCTTGTTATGTTTATCTAGTTTTACATTCCATGCCCTCAATGTCAAATTCTTCCCTGTGGTATCAAAAATGGTATAAAATATAAATATTTTTCAAGGTATTGCATCAAAGCTAGAAATTCCAGTACCATGACAACTCTGGAAAATTGTATATTTTGCATAAATAATCAAGCACAAGTGGAAAAAATGTATTATTTAAAACTGGGGGTGACTGTGAGAAATAAAGCAACTTCACATAAACTAATAAATAATCATTTAACTAATAAAAATCTAGATATTGCATAAGCGTGTCACTGTGTTAGTAATCCTCTATCCATGTATTTAAGATGACAAAGTGTGAAATCAAAGGAGGGTGTAAATTTATGCATGCTTATAAGCAATTTGACAAATCTGGACCGAAGTGTTTTTCAGTACTGAGCTGACCATATTTTACTTTCCTAGCATGTTAATAGTTTAATGAGCCACATACTGCATGCTAAAAATGTTTGATTATATCTATTATTTGGAAAAAAAAACACAGATTTGTCATAAAGGAATAAAGACGAATAATCTTCAGTGTATGTGTAAAAATGTTTTATTGTTGTATTAATCATTTCGTTAAATTTACTATTACTTTGTAGTAGGAATTAATACAAAAAAGTTCAGTTATTTCATAGAAACAATCACAGTAAAACAAAAGCAGTTTTATATTTTCCCCTGTTTGAGTTTCCTGAGGAAAACAGTCACTGCTCTTCTGATAACGTTCTGGACAGATGAAAAAGCAGCTCCTTCTTTCAGTCTATAAGTTGGAGCGTGTGAGCCAAGGAAACTCCTGCAAATGCAGACAACACAGCATTATATTAGACCTGAGGTTAAACCTGAGTTCATCTTCATCCACTGAGACTGAATGTGGAGAACAGTCTGGAGTCAAACACCTCAAATAAGGGGACAGAGAGCTTAGCACCATGGATACAGTCCTCAATACAACCTTCAAACATGTCTGCGAGGGGTTGCGTGGATACATTCAACATAAACACAGAGGGCCATGCTTTCTAATTATGGGGACCCTGAAATAGAAAGGTCAGGTTGGTGTGAGGTGGAGGGACTGTGAGAGGAATACAACAGTTCTGTCGTGCACCTGGAGTGCGCAGATTACTATTGAGTGAGGCACGTCATTCACGCAGCGCTACGAGGATGAGACGAGCCAAGTAAACATCAAGTTGTCTGTTGCTCTACACGACTCGTGACCCGAGATGCTGCAGCTTTTAATTGCGCCTGGCTTTGCTGCTGCGACCGTCAGTGTCATTCGAGTCATTGTCCATCTCAACTTCAACTTGGTGGGCACCAGGTGAAAATGAAACAGGGGCTGCCTTTGGTCACGTATACTGTCACGTGTCAAAAGGGCTCACTGTCATCACTTCATGTCTGAAAGGGCTGAGGGATAGAAAGTGGTATGAGACAAGACTTAAGGTCTCAATTCTTATGACCAATGCCAAGTTCTTGACCTTTTAATCCAGTTCTCTGGAAGTCTGCAAAAAGTGTGCATAAATTGTGGATTTGGGCAGCTTTAGGCCCTGTGCATGCCCATAAGGTCGCTAAATCTGCGAGTGCACATAAGCCTGGACATTTGGATTCAACCACTTACATTCACTGTGATGCTAAAGGTGTCTTATTCTGTTCTGATGGCAGACAGGAAACCCCTCAACATTTATCCAGTGGAGGTTCCAGGCCTCCTAGAGAATGAGGACCTGATTAAATCATTACGATTTAATCTTCGCCAGAGGAAGTCTCAGCTCCCTGGGTTGAGGCATTGACGATGTTGGAGAAACACCGACACACAACAGTGTGAAAGCAGCAGAAAAGTGCAGTTACAGCATCAATTACATCCTCAACCACCAGGGGGTGTGACATTTGCACAGGATTGATTTTGTGGATTCCCTGCCTGTTATTACAATAGATTGTATCTAATAATGGACGTAGCTCCTGTGACACCACCCACTGGTTTGTGGACTGCTGTTTTGAAACCTTGAATTCGGCATTTCCACCGTCACCATCTTGTTTTTTAGAGCCAGAAACGACCATATTTGGCTGAGAGGGTGGTGCGAAGGGTGGATCTAACTCATTTGGTAGGGAGGATGAGTAAAAGTAGAATCAGCCGGTGAGATGTTAGATGAAGAGCTGATGACATCAGACTCCTAGGGCAACTCTGCAAACAGCTCACTTCCAACAAGTAAACTTCTTTTACCTGCTGTGCTGTGTGATGGAAAAACACTTGCTGCGGGGATAACAGGGGACTTTAGCCAGGAATACGCCTGCTGCTTCATCACTCAAGACAAGCCGTCATCAGTTGAAGACACACCTTCAAGCAGGCAGCAATGTTGTAATGGAGACAGATATCCCTGCTGCGCTGTGCTGACGGGCCAAGTTGAACCAAACTAAGCCAAGCCAGCACATGAGTATGGAAAAAGGGTTTTAGAGTGCAGCAACACCTCGCAGCCAGCCAGTCACTCAGAGCGGCCTGCTTTTAAATATGCATGACTTCGGGCCTTAATGAAATGTAAACAGGTGAGAAATACTCCCCCTGTGCAGCTGTCATGAATATTGAAATTAGCTATAGAGACCGTTTTTTGTCCCAGGCTGTAATCCTATACATTTCTGCCGTAAAGTTGAACATTTTTACGTTGGGGTCTACAAGGATTGACTGCATTTTGGACCCAGCTTCAAATGTTTTTTTTTGATAAACCACAGTTTTTGGCACTTCAGCATTGGCTTGATTTTTCAGCCTTTGAGGTTGATGCTCGGTTACAGACAAATAAGCCATTATAATGAGCACACTCATCTCTTGTGGATTCTTTCATTTTGACCTTCTCAGGGTGACTGAGATGACTCTACTACATATACTCCTGACAGGTGACAGTTACCTGCTGTTTTCTGTCGGAGGACGGGTCAATGAACACATTTAGGAGACTTGGTTTCTCCCAGTCACTCAGGCTAAGCTGCAAAGCACTGCGCAGCTCCTCCACCGTCCTCACCAGGAACCCTCGACCTCCAAATGCTGTCATGACCTCATCATAGCGCGCCTCAGGTAGCAGGGTCACAGGAGGGGCTCTGACAGGCAGCATGATGATATGAGATACATTTCATTACATCACAGCTGATTACGTGACTTGTGAATGTATTATAATCATTTAACAAATAATGTGTGACTCACATAGAGGTCAGATCTCCCATTTTTGCCATTTCTTTCCACGTCTCAGGATCCACTCCGCTGTAAATACCATTATTGTTGACCACAATGATGACCACAGGCAGATTATACCTGTTAAAAAAACACAGAGAGTTCAATTGAATAGCAGTAAGGGGGTGAAGTGTATATATTGTTTCAGAGGGGAGGCAACCAACCCACCTGCACATGGTTTCAACCTCCATGCCAGAAAATCCAAAGGCACTGTCTCCTTCCACACACACTATCCTTTGGTTTTTATTCTCGCTCCTCTCCACAGCGGCTGCAGCTATAGCAAAGCCAAGGCCAACTCCCATTGTTCCAAATGTTCCAGCATCCAACCTAAACATTGTTAGGATTAGGTAACAACAGTCTACTTACATTTACACAGACCTGAAAGCTTACTTTAGTCAACACTAGATCCTTACAACACCTTTTACTGCAAAATGCATATTTGCTGGGCTCTATGAAATAACTGCTCATAATCCCTAGCGATGTGGTTTACAAAAGTTCACATTTTCCAAAGAAAGGATTGCTATTTTTGCAGGAGATAACACAACTGTCCGATACCACACAGTGGGTATGAATATGAAAACCTCAGCTTCATTACATCACTGGTTCTCTACCTCTGAAAGCCTTTTACACAAAACCTTGTAAAGCATCATTTGAAAAGTTACATGGGAAGGGCTCTGATAAAATTCCCCTCAAGGACAGGGTTTTTGAGATGCCTACAATAATACCACACCTGTCTACTAGAGCCAAATTCAGGAGAGCATTTGCACAAAAATATTTAGTGAACTGGGGCGAACACAACTAAGAAGCCCATCTTTAAGCACTGCACCAATGAGACTGCCTTGCCTGTGTCGAGGTAGGTAGTTGTTCAACATAGTGCGTCCTATATCCATAGTGTTTGCACCCTCGCTGACAATGATACAGTCATGTGGCAGCAGCTGGGAAATGTGGTGAAACACTGTGTAGTAGTTCATGGGCATCGTTGACTGAAGAGCGAGTGCCTGTAGATAGAAGAAGGACACAAATCTAATATGATATACGGATAAACAGTTTGAGTAACTATCGACATAAAGTAACATTTCAAAAGTGAGTTTAGACTCACCTTAGATATTTTTGCATTAGCAGCGATTTTGTTCTTCAGTGTGCTCCACCACTCTGTGTCAGAGGGATATTTCCAGCCATCTTTATGTACACCCTCTAGGAGCTGAGAAAACAATGAATAAAAAAAAATCACCACTTTCCACAAACACACACACACGCTGTTCTCTTATCGTTAATCTTAATTGCACATCTGGATATTATGACAGAAGCACACAGCCCCCAAGAAGAGAGATTAAGTACAAACATGAGCGTTTTTGTGTGCCGACTAAGTTGCAGTTACCTGAGTGACAATAGCGTTGATGTCTCCCAGGAGAGCAACAGCAGGTTTCACGTTGTTCCCCATCTCCTCAGCACAAAGGTCAACCTGCATACAGAGAACAGCTGAGTTATGTTATTAAAGCACAACATTTGAAGCAACAATAAAACACAGTGCAGGAGATATGGTCCAAGAAACACATACACTGCACTGACATGACAGTATTAAAGTCTCTACACCAATGCTGAAATTAGTTTCAGCCAAAAGTGATTTTTCTCACATCAAAGACACGTGGCTTGGTGTTTTATATACCTGGATGATCTTGACATCGGGGTCAAATCTAGGTGGCAGACCAAAATGCAGGATCCAATTCAGCCTGGCTCCAAGCAGAAGCACAACGTCAGCCTGGAGAAGAGCTCTGGGTAACAGAAACAATGGAAGAGGAGATGAGGTAACACTGAGTTAGAACAAAAGCTTTACTAAATACACATATTTAGTGTATGTATAGAATGAACAGTATTAGATATAAACCTACATCTGAATATTACAAGAGCAATAGTGACACATATACATTAATTAACAAGTAGCGGAGGTTCAGGATGTTTCCTATGTAGGATGCAGGGTTTCTACAACTTCTTGAACATCACATTCAAGGACTTTCCATGCCAAATTTATTCATATTCAAGGACTCAACACGGTATTCACTTAAATCACTCTTGCATGCATGTCCCAGATGCACATTCTCGACTTAGTGGCGTATGAAACAACGGTGCAACTGCGGGAGACACACATGCACACAGCAGAGCGGAGCCTATTTACTAACATTAAGCAGAAAATTACATAAAAATAACTTCTATTTCTATTCTTGCACAAAAATATGCATTCAAGCCCTTTCACTGACCCCTGTCTCCTTGCCTATTTTCAAAAACCTTCAAGAAATGAATTTATTCCCTACAATTCACAAAGAATTTCAAGGACCTGTGGCAACCCTGAGGATGATAATAATACATTTGGCTGAAATCATTGCACTTCACACTTTTTTTTATCCCTGCACAAATTTAAAGTGAAAGGGAGGCTGACCTCGAGCGGGCAGCAGCCACACAGTTGGGATGATCATCAGGTAGGACCCCTTTCCCCATGGGGGTAGGCAGAAATGGCAGACCGCTCATTTCCACAAACTCCCTCAGAACAGTTTCTGCTCGACCATAGGCTGCTCCTGTTGGGCACCACAACGTTCATATCATCATGACTTACCTAATGAACTACTTGATTCACAAGCGTGTTATTCGTTGTAATAGAGACAGTGCAAATGTTTGATGTTACCTTTGCCGATGATGACTAACGGTCTTTTAGCTGCTTTCAAGACAGAGATGGCTTCAGTGATTGCACTGTGGGGAGCCAAACTGACTGGTGGAGCTGGACAGCAGGACACAACTCTACAGGAGAAAGATACTTCTTTGAATTTCAATATGTCTGGAATCACAGGAGTTATACTGAGCAGAAATAATAGCATATTTATAAAAAAAAAAAAAAAAGATTGCAAACCTGACTGTGCTCCTGTCCACTTTAGCATTGACCATGTCCCCTGCAATGTCCACGTAACAAGCACCTGGACGCCCATACATGCTTGTGCGAACTGCCTGTGAGCAAACACACACAGTTAAACAATTAAACTTAATATCATCTAACTATGTAAAATCTCTTATGTAGTCTGCTGTGATAAAGAAAACAACGCAAACAAAGATCACACAATATAACATTAAGCTGGTATATTACCTTCTCTATCACTGAGGGGATGGCTTCCAGACTGCTGGGCCTTGCAGAGAACTTGCTATAAAGGCGACATGCTTCCACCTAGCGACAATTGAAAAACAGGGTCAATTTGATGAAGCATCAGCTGACAAAAATCCACACGAAGGCATGCATTACCTGAGGAAACTCCTGAAAGGCTCCTGCTGTTTCCTGGTTTCGATCCGAGGAGCCTCCAATAACAACCACCGGCCTGCACAAAGGCAATATACACTTGATAAACGACGTGACCAGGGTCCACAGGAACCACGTCAAAACTGTACATGCACCACAAGCTGCATCAGTTTATCAAGTCATACCAGCAGTTGATGTTAGCGTTGGCCATTCCACCCAGAGCATGAATGAGTCCAGGTCCAGACACCACCAGGCAGGCACCTGGTCTGAATACAACCAACCACAAGATAAGGCAACATGTAAAATGCATCCAGCTGCTCCGTTTACTCTGTTGAGTTAATAAATGTCTTACCTTCCAGTGAGGTATCCAACAGCAGATGCTGCATAGCATGCCTGTTGGGTGACAGAATTTATTTTACATTAACATATCCTTGTGTTCTTAAGGATTATAGATACGGGTAAGCGATGTACCAGAATATTAAGTGCTTTACCGCTTGTTCATTACGCATTCCCACATATTTGATCCCTTCAGCCTGAGCAGCCATGGCCACTTCCATGATAGGAACACCAACGATCCCAAACATATACTCCACTTTCTGCAGGTAGAGAAAATGTGCTTTTACAAACTGACACTGCAATGTAGGTACACCATTCATCATTATCCTCAGCCTATATCAGTAATCAGTGCTTAGGGAGGCACATATCCTGAACCTTCAAGCTGACACTGGATAATGCCAAATTGTCGATTACACAGCACAAAAATTAATTTATTCCGTCCTCAAAATACTAAAATACTTCATCATCAAAATACTGCAACCTGACTATTTATTATTTGGCTTGGTTACACTTGGTTTACTGTTAGAAACTGGCTGACTTTATGTGGTTTTGCTATGGTTTTTCAACTAGTCTGATTTTATCAGGTTTTATAATGTGAAACTATTGTTTTTATTACTTTTATTATTTATGAAATGAGTGAATTTGGGCGCCTCCAATGCAAGTGCTCCCCTGTATGGTGTCTATGTGTCTGTGTTTAGGGGTGTATGTTGTATGATGCAGCGGCTTTGAGTCCAAACCAAATTTCCCTGTGGACAATAACGTATACCTTACCTTACTTTACCTGTACTAGTTTTAAGAAGGAGTGTGACTGCACATAAATTAACTGCATTTTACAGGATTAAAAGTTTAAACTTGACTGCGCAGGACTTGAACTTTGACACACTTTTTGCATAACGTGCATGCGTGGTCACACTGTTACCTTTCAGTGCAGACACCACTGCTAAGTTAAGTTAAAGGTAAAAAGCAGAAGTTAAAAACTTCATACATATCCTCAATGTGTTTTAAACGGTCTTACCTGAGCCTTCAGAGACTCAGCTATCAGCTGAGCTCCTGTCACGTCGTCCATGGCTGTCCGCAGGCTGTTAGCTACGGTTTGTTACACTGTTGTCTGTCTGCAGAGGTACAAGTGAGGCCAAATTGTTATAAACTGTTATAACTACAGCTACACGAACAAGTTATTGACCCTCGTTTGCTTCAATCCTCTACCTTCCCCTTGAACCCGCCCCATTCCTATCGCTTCCGGGTTTCAAGCCAATCAGAAGCGCTACGAGCGTGTGACCTCACACCAAGGAACCAATAATATTATAGGTTCCTTGTCATGATTCATAAACACTATTTTGCAGATCACTACATGCAGAAATATATTTATAAAGCATGAACACAAACTGCTTTTTCTTTGATGAACATTTTGAAACTGGTTTATAGCTTTTTTGGCGTTATTCTCACACCAAGAAATTCTGAAAGGACTTCTGCAGATTTATCAGGGACCTTATCTGTAAAGACTCTACTTTATTATGGGAAAATGTGGTGTTAGGTTTCCTCAGGTACCCAAGAAGACAACGTTTTTATTAAGTAATTTAGTAATGATTCTGGCAAAGTATTATATCCATATGTAAGTTTAGCAATAATAAACCTCACTACACGAAATTGCTCTTTGATTCCACCAACAAAAAGGCTATTAAGACACTTGCTATCTGTATGTCTTATAATATCTTTGTGTAGTGCGATATCTCCCTGGCTCTGTTATTGATATGTTTGTGTTCTTTCAACTGGATCACTGCTACACTTGAAGAATGAAGAACGAAGAATGTTACCTCGCCCCACACAAGGAACATTACACATCCTCTGGCAGGTAAATTTAGCACTGAATATAGTAATGCAGAGCCAACTGTACTCACCTCACAGGCTACTGTTTACACATACATTTAAAATGAAAAATTCAAACTTAAAAATGTGTTGAATCTCCTTTGTTATTTGTTGTGCAATTCTAAATTTAATTCTGCTATCATACTTTAACCTGCCTCAGTTGAATGTGTATATCAACAGTATTTCAGATTAGTTAACTATTTGTAGTTTAGTTACTGGTTTAACTACAGTTTGCAGTGCTTCTGTGGCGGTTTAACTGCATTAAAATCTCAGTGGCCTTTTAGTTAGTTACGTTATCTGGGTTATGTAGTTTATGTACTTAATTACAAACTACATATTCATAGTATTGTTGTGATGTATTTTGTCATGCAATGGGGCACAATGCCACAGTGTACTAGCCACAGGTGTCATTTAATTACAGTCACCTGCTATTTTATATACTATGAATTTCTCTAATTGCTCAGCATTTTCCTGATTCCACCCCAACAATTACCCTCAATATTCTCTTTAAAACTCATCCTCGGGCTGCCGTGACCGTTTTAATGTAGTTTCCTGCAGATAAATTACACAACTGATCATAACAAATGAAAATGCAAATGACATATAATACCAGCTTTAAAGACTTTCAGGCAATGTCTTAAACAGCTCTAAATCGTATTGTTTAAATCATTGCCGTTTTAGAATAAGGCTGATGAGTACATCAAAACATCTTAATGAATCATGACTCTTGCCATTGTCTGCAATAATAACTGATATGTGTGGCCAAGGCTGAACACACAACAAAAAAACTTTACAAAACATAAATAGCACATTGTAATAGATGAGAGATTAATCAGGGATCAGTACGAATAAAATCTGAGGGATAATGTTAAACTGATAAATATCAGCAGTCACAATATTAAGAGTAAAGCTTTAACACCAGTGCATATTAGTTACCCTAAAAATATAAAAAGGAAAAAAATGATAGTTCACTCATATTACTGCCTTGAAATGAGCTGTACACCATTGTTATGCTGTTTGTCTTTTGACTTTTCAAAATCTTAAAGCTGTTAGTAATGACACCAACTATGGCTCTTTTCTGTTGACATCTCCCAGTAAGCTCTGACAACAAGCCCACATGAACAATACCATCAACCCATAATTGAAGCAGCTAAATGGAACATCATTTATTAGATTTTCACTCATGCTTTACACAGTGACATCTCAAAATGTGTCAAACTGCTTCAAATGCATCATGTAGTTTGACAGAATCAAAAGGCAATACTCCAAAGAAGACTCATGTTCATTATTAAATAACTCATTTCTTTATTACTCATAAAATATACAGCAATCTCAGTACTGAAAGAATTCATTGGAGCGTTGAATTCACAGTCATAATTTCTATGTACATGCTAGTTTCATCCCTCTTCAAGAAAAAGCAAGGAAAAGGGAAAAAAAACGTCTTTTCCGTTCTACAGAAACTAGCAAATGTATTGTACATATTTCCAGTTAAAAGGATTTTTTTCAACAGACAGAAAAGGGGGAGATTTGAATCATGGTAGGATCGAGTGGTTTCATTTTTTCCTGTAGTTAAAGCAAGCAAAACCTGTCAACAAACATTGACTAATATAAGAGCAAAAAATATCATTCAAACAGAAGGAAAATCAAACGCTGCCCTATCATTGGTTTACAGTGTTTCTTCTCACAAAGCTGAGCCTCAGATACCTCAGTACAGGATCAGTGCTTCTTAGAAATGTCTCATTACTTACCTAGTGCGCATCACTGTACTTTCACAGCTGCCTCAACAAACTCATCACTTCTCAGTAACTAATGAAGGCACAAAATGAACACATAAATAGGAACCGAAATTACACAAATAATTTATTCTTGAAAGACTAAACCGCAATGGACAGGTCAATATACAAAGGTAAGGTCGATCAACTTAAAAATTACCTGGTGCACATATCAAATGTTTTTGAATGACTCAGGTCAGTAAATCAGATTTTTTCCCCCCTAAAGAGTTTAAGACATGAACATGGGTATATTAAAATTTTGATCTGAAAAAATAAATGATTTTCCGCCTGTAGGATTTACAGACTTGATGACAAGTGCATTCTGACAGATGTAGTGTGCGGATATCAACCTTCTCTAACTCATCAAGACATTTCAAAAATGAAAACTGGCTCCTTTTCCCCCCAACTAACTAATAAACCCCAAAAAATTCTCAGTCGCATTTACACAGTTAAAACTGGGTTAAAACACATCCATGTCTTTTGGTCCCTGTCGGTTTAGCTCTCTGTGAAGTGCTACCATCCCTCTTTAGCAAGTTATTGCCGTACAAAAGTCGCTGTCCGCCCAACGAGTACAGTTTTTAGCACTCAAGAAGTCAGTGTTGGTAAAGCAGCGGTTACTGAGGTCCAGTATCAGCTGAAGGACACCTGGTGCTGGATGAGGTCTGGATGAGTGTGGGCCAGCCTGCTGCACCTCCTCCCTCTCTTGCTCTCTGGTGGGGAGGGGAAAGGGGGGGGGGGGGGGGGGGGACTCTTCTTAATATTACAATAACTTCACTTTTAATTATTTGTTTGTATGTTTTTAAGGACATCAGTGTACAGCAATATGATTTTCTTCCNTCGTTTGGGGGGGGGGGGGGGGGGGGGGGGGGGGGGGGGGGGGGGGACTCTTAAGGCTCCTGTGGGGGCTTTTCTTTCTTCTTCTGCCCTCCCAAGCTGGCGGTGGGTGATTTTTAAGACACAGTGTGTGTGTTTATGCATTTGTCGCTCCCTCCTGCCCCTCAGTACGTCTCAGAGTCTGAGTCATTGAGCTCTTCGTCCTTGTAGAGGCCGTCGTGATGGCTGATGTTGTTGAAACTGCAGTAGGAGCTGTGCTCGTCGCGCAGCGCCGGCAGGCTGTCGAAGGTGACGCTCTTGGAGGGGCTGGTAGTGTAGTGGTTAATGGCATTGAAAGGGAGGGTGGGTGCCGGGGTGCAGGGGGACACAGGCATCATGGTGGCCAGGATGAGGGCTAGGCAGTCTGCCACATCTTTGTTGGGGGCACAAGCCAAGGCGGGTGTGTAACCTGAAACAATGACAGCAGAGTAGTGTTACATACTCTGTTAAAGTAATACACAGCTTCGATTTCAGGCATTGGTGTTTCATCTGTTTAACGTCCAGTGTGCAGGATTTAGCTGTGAGGTTGAAAAACTAAAATTTCTCCCCTTCACTCCTTGGAAGAGAACCTGCTCTGTATGCATACATAAATGGCTCATTAGAAGGTAACAAAAACACAACTATTTTTATTTTCAGGTGATTGTAAACTAATGAAAACACAGTTAGGAATATTATATATAATTTCTGCCAATTATTGCCTCTAAATCCTACACACTGAATTTTTAACAATGAAAGAAAAATCTGAAGGCTGTCCGTCATTTTGACAAGTTAGAACAATGAGGGCAATCTACAGTAATTCACACCCCCGTCCAGATGGTGGTGTGTGCATATTAATTGGCTATTATCTTATCTTGTCTTTGATCTCATGTGCATGACCTTGTTGTTTAGCAGTTTTAGCCATCACACTGGTAGGCTGTAATGCTACACAGCAATGCAAAATGTCTCTGCTGTGACTGCCGAAAAAAATCATTCATTTCCTGTATGTGGTGTTGGCATGAAAAGTGACCGCACAGTCAGTGTCTCTGGTCATCTTTTCTCCCCATGCCTTTATAAATGCAAAATCTATATGCCATATTGTTAAAAATGAATTAATGAAAATTAAATACTATTAAATATGTCATTATCATTAAAAAAAGATGGGTAATGATAGATTATACAACTCAAAATGAAGACAAGAAGAAAGTCTAATGCAGCCACTGCACTGGACCTTTAAATGATTTGGCAGTAATTACATGGCTTTTCAGATTCACTACACATAAAATCATAATGGGCCTCAAAATTTCTCATTAAGCTGATCTCAAAAATCCATGTAAGAC
Source organism: Epinephelus moara (assembly GCF_006386435.1). Classification (NCBI taxonomy): domain Eukaryota; kingdom Metazoa; phylum Chordata; class Actinopteri; order Perciformes; family Serranidae; genus Epinephelus; species Epinephelus moara. The sequence goes on along the minus strand of NC_065511.1, from coordinate 22,616,996 downwards.
CTGACTGAGGCATATTTTAATTGCTTGGTTATCAAATTATGATCCTGTTTTACCTGGTCTGTCTTATTATTTATTCCCTAAATGAACTTTATCCACAACATTAATCACGTGTTTTAAAAGGTTAACACACAGCTGAAATGTCTCAAGTGTTGAACTAATTTAAACTGAATATAAAAGCAGCCTGTATGCTTAGTTGGCCCTTTCTGACACACTTTAAAAAAACAAAATATATTAAAGACAATGGTTATTAGTAAGAGAAAAACAAGATTGTGAATTTACCGTTTTCATCAACTGCAAGTACACTGGCTCCCTTTGCAAGCAGCTCTTGCACCACCACAGTTAAACCATTTCTTGCAGCCACGTGTAGAGGCCTTAAAAGAAACATAAAACATGGATGCACCAACAGGAAAGTCAATATTGCGCAATTTATATCTCTACATTAATAATTCAAATCTCCAGAGTAATCTACCCACACCACCACTCCATTCCATCACTCAGATGCAGCAAGAGACCAGACACTAATGTCACATAAGTGATACATACGTCTGTAAGGCGGCGTTAGTGGCATTAATGAGGTTTCTATCTGTAATCTTCTCCAATATCAACAAGGCACTGGTTTCATGTCCCTGTGGAAAACAAGTAAAGTGTGATCAATATCAAAAACAACCTCACAGAATAAATATGCAGTAAATATAAAATGTTTATCGCACTGAAACACATGCTCGCAAGACAATGCTGTTTACTTGCAGCTGCAGAGTGTAAGAACAGTGCCACCACATGGCCATACGAACCTTACTGCAGGCGAGATGAAGTGCAGTGTTCTTCACAGCATCCTGCAGAGTGAGATCTGCTTTCGCACTGCTCACCAGCAGTTCTGATCGTCAAACACAGGAAACACATTAAAGTTAATTCAATACAGTGCTGATTATTACATCCCCCAGAGATATTTATTTTCCAGTCCGGTGGGTAAAATAGAAAAACGTTCATACCAACAGCGTTAGTCTGGCCATTTTCAGCAGCCATCATAAGCGGGGTCTTCCCTGCGGCGTCCACACTGTTGACCTGAGCATTGTGGCTCAGCAGCAGCTGCAGACACTCTACATGGTCAGTGAAGGCTGCTGCATGTAGTGGGGTCCTGTAAGAATAACATAAGAACAAGGCTCATTTTTATCATACAGTCATTATGTGAGCTTTTTATTACAGTTACAAATAAGGCCGAAACTAATCAATAAAATTGATTAAAATCGATGAAGAAAAAAAGGTTGGCAATAAATTTCATCACTGATTCACTGGGTTTATGTTATGACGCACGGCAAACACTGCAACAAAGTCTCCACTGTGTTCAGCAAGTGAGTGTGTCGCATCATGTAACATGGGACACTCTGTCCACACTGAATCCGCTGAATATGCACTTCTGTTACGTCATGTCATACTCCAGATCAGACTGGAGACGTTACTACTTAAAAGATGGGTAAGTAGCCTACTTGTTATCTTTCAACGTTTGTACTTTTTAAAAGAGAAAACTGCTTTTATAATGTTATATTTGCTGGAAATGACAAACAACATATCCAACAGCATGTAGGCTGTGATTAGCAACAGTCATTTACCAGAAACTCTCAGCTCTCTGGTGAACACCCTCTAGCCAGGTGCCACCTTATTTAGGTTATTGTAGTGAAATACGGAGGCATTGTACAGAGAACTCATTTCAGCTTCACCAATCAGCCGTTCCTTGTCCATTGTGGCACTTTCAAAGCGAGCGACAGGAGTAAATCGAGTCGCCAGCAGCGAGTTAGGATATGCCAATAGGAAACAATGCAGTCAAACTGATTTTGCCTCCGACACTTTCATGGCATCGCATTAACAGTGTACACTTTAGGTCGGACATTCATGCCATAAGTCAGAGACAGTCCACAGTAAATCATTAATTTCTTCACAACAGAAACTTGAGCAACATCTTATCAAATATATAATAGTTACATTTACCCTTTAATATCAGTGCATTTATACATTCCCAAAGTCCATTTTTTTTTATTATTGTAGTGACCTTGACAGTTTTTGTTTTTTTTTATTATTTGAAAGTTGCATTGTACAAGAAGCCGAGGAATAAGTTTCATTTTTTTTGTATAAAATGCTGAAAATAATAAAATTTGGCTTTCTTTTTATTTGGTTAAAAAAATCAATTAACTGAAATAATAACCAACAAGTTAATTGTTTTTTAAAATAGTCATTAGTTGCAGCCCTCATTTCATACCCCCTGAGGCTGTTACACTTGTGTCTATGATGTGTTTGTACCTGTTTTTACTGTCTTTGGTGTTGACAATGGCAGGGCCCAGAGTGTCTATCAGCATCTCGGCAGCGCCTTCGTTGTCATGGATCCTGAAAAAGAAAAAGACGTGCACAATTATGTCATCCGTTACAGGTCTTGTCCTGATGCATTCGCTGATCAAAAGAGGAGACGGCTCAAGATCTTACACAGCACAGTGGAGGGGGCTGAAAGAATTGCCTTCGGCCTTGTGAAAAACCTCTTGTTCCAGCAAAACCTCCACGCACGTATCGTGACCTGCGGGAAAGAAAGCATTAACCAGATCAGCCTTCCTCTGAGTGCTCACAATCAGCACTCTGTTAAAACATCTGTCCTTGCCAGCATGTGTCAACATTTAGCCTTTGGGTGCAAAAGGATTTTCATGAAAACACAGAATAAAGAACAGACAAAAAATAAATCATCCATGCCTATTTCATATCTACATTTGCTTGAGTGCTCATTTTTGCTTTCTTGGCAGCTTGCCTGTCTTTAAGAGCATACATTACCAAACATCTGATGTACATTCCCATAACTATATTGATTGCTTTTTAAGGAGCTCTTCAAAGCCTCATCTCTGTACCATTGTAGCAGGCCCAGTGCAGTGGGGTGTAGCCTTGGTTGTCTGTTAAGACAGGGAGTGTTTCCACTGATTGGGCAGCATGCAGCAGGCCTCCCAGTACCCCAATGTGTCCGCATGCCGCTGACAGGTGGACCGGTGTGCGTCCTTTACAATCCCGCACCAGGAAGTTGGCGCTGTGCTGAAGCAAGGCCTCCACGCATTCCTCGTGACCGGTCACCGCCTGAATCCAGATAACAGTAGATGTTAGTGTTATGACTGCTGACTGATCATATCCTGAATGATTATGTGTTTCAAATGTTTGATGAAAGCGGACCAATGTTTATTCCTTCTGTTGACATACAGGCAGAGCTGCACAGTCTAAATCAAAATCTGAGATAAGGTGACTTGCTGCCGTTAAGCAGAAAAAATAAATCCATATCCAAATGTGGTCCCTCAGTAAATACACATTATGTGTCTGTGTGTAAGAATGGGAACGTCTCCTTACCCCTCTATGTAGGGCTGTCCTGCCCCACTTATCTTTGGCTTCTACACTGGCTCCCTTATTTAGCAGAGAATACACACAATCTGTGTGTCCACTCAGGACTGACAGCATCAGGGGGGTTCTAGGAGACAGAAATAGAAAATAATGTCAGCAATGACTTTAGAACATGAGTAAGGAACAAATAAATACATCACAAACATATTTTACTTACTGTCCATTCCCATCTTGAATGTCGACTGCACTTTGAAGATCAGCATTTCCAATCAGCAAACGCAAACACTCTGAATGACCATTAGTAGCTACAGGGAAAGAATGAACACTTATTGTTCATTATATAATATTGTATGCAGGTCTGAAATTTCAGATGTAGGCAAACTCCCGAGCCATCAACTCCAGGTCCATACCTGCAGCATGGATGGGGGTTCGCTTCAAGGTGAAGTCCTTAACAAGGATGGAGGCTCCCTGGTTGATCAGGACGTCCACACACTCTACATGGCCCTTAAAAGCAGCCAGGTCTAGGGGCGTGCGCCCTTGGCTGTTTCTCACATCCAGATCCAGCAGAGACTGCACCAGAACCTCCATTGCTTGGTGGTGACCGTGGTATGCCTGTGTGATTAATTTACCATGAATATGTTACCATAAAGAAGCTGAAACTGAGGATAATGCCATAATAAGGATAGTAGGATAAACAGAATACATATGATTACTCACAGCAAGGTGCAGGGGGCTGACGGGGGCTCTGACATCCGAGTCATTCAGGATATCTGTCCCTGAGGTTTCCATTAGCTGAACAAACCAGGTACACAAGTTAGAACCTACTTCAGATTTAAGGATGCACTGATTGTGAAATCCTGTGCTGATACTGATTTAAAAATAACACTTTGGCTGACAGCCAATACCAATGCTTTGTTGCTGTTTCTCACCAAAAACTAAATTTTACAAGATTACATCTGAAAAAAATCATGTTAACGTTAATTTTTCGAATAGCGCTTGACACATAATAACCTAACTCTATGCAACCTCCATCAGCAGTTAGTTCAAGCTACCAGTCGCTTGGAGTTGATGACAACTAGCTCTACTTCTGCTGATGTCAACATGGATCTGCTGTTTAAAATGTACATTATCAGGCAACAATAGGGTGCATCCCCATGACGCGTCAATACTGAGATTACTGTGTCCTTTCATCCTGAAGGTGTCCTTGGATGTAAGATATCTATTTTTCCCCAAACACATTTTCTATTTTCTCCAGGACGACATTAGTCTGGAGCCCACTTTTTAGCCTGTGCAAAATTGATGGGACACAAAAGAAAAACATCGGCCGCTGCCATTGGTGAATGTCATTTTGTTTGCCAATAGGCTGATGGCAGTCAGCGAGGCGAAAAACAGCCAATATCGATGTTCAGCTGATAAATCAGTGCATCCTTAAAGTGCATTTAAATCACTTGCTTAGACGCTAAGCTCAGTACTACAGATGACCTTGGCATTGTTGCCTACTCTGAAGGCAAAAGTCAGAAAAAGATCAGCTCACTGTACTTATATCTACCAGCAAATTCAAAATAACAGAGCAACTTTTCAATCTTGCGAGATCTTGAGATCTTACTCAGGCAACGTAAAATAGCCATCACAAAGCAGAACAAGCAAACTATAAGAGACGAAAACTAGGAAGTAGAAAAAGAAGTACAAATTTAACTCACCACATCTAGGGGTGTTTCACTTGCAATCTGAAAAAGAGGGTGAAAGAAGTAGTAAAGCATTAAAACATTATAATAGAGCAATACATAAATACAGAGATGCTGATTGTTATGCATCGTGGATGCAGTGAATTTCTCACCAGCTCCAGACAGAGGCGATGTCCATACGCCGAGGCGTAGTGCACAGCGTTGTAGCCCTGATTGTCCCGGATCCCTGGATTTGCATCATTTCGCAGTAAATATTCCAGGCACCTGCAGAAAAAACAAAGAGGCTGTATTCAAACAACGTCATCTTTCAAGTCTTGAACCATTACTCAGCATAACCAATAACACAACTGAGCTGTTATCTATAAAAACCTCAAACACAACCTGCCTCCCACACAGCCACCCGCTCCTTTAACAAACTGAATTTTCAAAGTATTACTGACTTTCCATCTGTGTCAGAGGCCGCGGCGTAGTGGAGAGGAGTGCAGCCCCGCTCGTCTAGGTCATTGACGCTGGCCCCAGAGCCCACCAGAGCAAACAGGCACTGGTAGTTACAGTTGGCAGCAGCATAGTGCAGAGGGGTCCTGGAAAAGCAAACACAGCTCAGTTCCCTCTCCAAATCTAACAAAGAAACTGGGAGAGAACAATCTATTGATCCAAAGTCATAATTAAATGCCACAAACCTGCCAAAGCTGTCCTTTCTGTTAAAGTCTGCCCCAGTGTTGAGGAGAAGATTGAGACATTCCAGGTTTCTGAGGGATTATAATATAATGAACTGATAAATATAATAATATTCTTTTTGTTATAGGTCATGAACTAAACGGTAATGCTCCCAGTTAATATTAAACATGTTATTCAGCTGTCCTGTACTCACCCTCCAGCAGCTGCAGCATGTAAACAGGTCCTTCCAAAGTCATCAGGAGTATCAATATCAAATCCTGCATTAGAGAAAAGACAATGAACAAGATCCTGTATACTGTATATTAGGAGTGGACGACTAGACAAATCTATTGGCTATCTGTAATTGGCTGAGTACATCGGCAGTTGCTATTATTTGTGTGATTTTTGTCATTTTAGTTTACTGATTTATTTTATTGGTCTGCCTCTGAGGACTGGAGGAGGAGTGAGAGCCGCTGCTCAGCAGGCAGCTGCTAAGCTGGCTGTAGGCAGAGAGACAGCAGGGAGAAACATCATGTAGAGCCAGCATATTTCACAATCTAACTTGATGAATTAAAGGTCAGGTGAGTAGGATTATGGGGATATGTTGGCAGAAATTAAATATTACATAATAAGTATTTTTTCTTTAGTGTATAATCACCACAAAATAAGAATTGCCGTGTTTTCGTTACCTCAGAATGAGCTGTGTATATCTACATAGGGAGCTGGTCATTGTCTGCAAGGTCAGCCATGTTGCACTGCAATGTTTCTACAGAAGCCCAGAATGGACAAACCAAACACCATATAGAGGCCCCTCCACGATGAGCAGTGTCAGGAAAAAATTTGTAAGGTGAAACTGCTTTATTCAATGTTTTTCTAGTTTAAATCACTAGCTCCGTTTGTTTTGGGGAGGAAGAGACCTCTCCGGATAATTTGTCTCCCGGTAACAACCTCCGGAACATTTGGGCCTTAAGTTATCAGAGAAATATGGTGAGTCCACATTAGCAGGTGTCGGGCTAGCCGAAGGGACCTCTGCAGATAATTTGGCTCCAGGTAAAAAAATTTCCTGAACAATAGAATCTGAAGGAATCCCAACTAGAAGTTCACACTTGGCACATGGGAGACATTTCAGCTGGTTGCAATCTGCAGTCCTCACCACTAGGTGCCAGTAATTCCTACACACTGCTCCTTTAAGGGTTTATTTCGACCAAACCAAAGACGGTGATTGTTGTAATAGAGAAAAGACTAATATTGATGGTTTTGGTGAGTTTTTTAGTTTCTCTCAGGTTTGAGTGAAGTGTGCTTAACTATGAGTTAACAAGGCAATTAAGGTAGTTTCAGTTAAGTGAAAGAGATGAATTCAGAAGGTGCATGGTTGTACGTGTTTGTGCACACACACATGCATGAAAATATCGATAATCGCCAGTTGTTGGGCTGATGGAGGCCGTTGCCCAACCCTAATGTATATGAAGTTTTACAGTGCAGACCTTGTCAAGAATTCTGAGTTACTAACCTGCACTAATTGAACCATTCAAATACAAGACTTCCATAATTTTCTGCTGTGACTATTTGGGTCAGTACTATTGATTAAAAGTTGCTCACCTGAAGACAGGAGCTTTCTGCAGCAGTCAGAGAACCCACTGAGAGCAGCCAAATGCAGCGGGAACATACCATGAACCCCTCGTCTGAAAAAGACACAATCATGTTACTTAGTATCACTCAAATATCACTGGTGCTCAGGGTAGGAACGCACTATTAATAGTACAGAATCATCTGCATCAGTTACATAACAGACATTAAACCTATACTTTGGAAAGGTTTAAACATGCAGCTCTGCCACGAAAAGTAAGAACAGTTGCTGAAAAAGGGGCAGGCAGGCTCACTTACTTAGCTGTATCAGCTCTGTTGGTGATAAGGGTGTTGATGAGCAGCTCGTGTCCGTATCGAGCTGCAATGTGCAGTGGTGTATTTCCGTTCTTATCTTCACAGTCAATCTCAGCACCTTAAAAAAAGGAAACAGACCAAGCACTTAGCTAGTGTTACGCTGAGAAGCAGTTTGGGTTTTACAGTCCAGCGTGAGAAATAAAGTCAGCAAGGCTGCATTTTAAGAGGAGCTCACCATTTTCAATGATTGCTTGAGACCTAGAAAACCTCCCATGGATTGCTGTCATGTGGAGCGGAGTCTTACCATCTTTACTCTGGAGTGAAATAAAAACATGGAGGTATCACAATGTTGATCATGACTATGGCTTTTGGCTTTAGAGTATATTTCCCAAACAGGAGGCTCCAAAAAAACTCCAAAAAATTATGAAACTGCATTTCTGACATCTATTAAAAGTCAAGTAGTTTCATAAAAATACATAAACAACCCAAATAAACACTTTGAGTCACACACAAGCAGCAGGTGTGACTGTTTAAACACTGACTCTTAACCACAACTATTCAGTCTTTGTTTCAACTTTTAACTGTAACGCTGGTGTAATGATTTCTCAATAGCAGAGCTGCATCTGGTAAAGGAGTGCCGGTTATGCAGTAACTGCTTTCCCACATCACACTGAGCAACCCTTTTCCAAGTTAAAAGTTCTCAAAAAGCCTGAGGCAACATTCTGGTTTTTACTCACCTTGATGTTGACATCAGCCCCGTTGCACACTAGGAGCTCCAAACAGAGCGCCCCGTGGCGTGACGCTGCGGTAAAATGGAGAGGAGCAAAGCCCTTCTCGTTCACCTGGTTGACATTAGCTCCGCACTCTATGAGCTCATTCACCACCACGTCCTGCCCGTTGTAACAGGCCACATGGAGGGGTGTGTTGCCATATGCATTGGGCTCATTGATCTGGACAACAAGAAAAACAGGGATTATACTTTCACTACTTTTACTCACAATAAAAATTATTAACAAAAATTATGTTGAGTCATTACCCAAAACATAAGAAGTGCATCAGGACAGGTTATGTGTTATTACATTTGTGTTCGCTCCTCATCAGATCATAAGATAAAGCAGGGACTGCAGTGAGATGACAATAAGCTTGTGGGTGTAACTTACATCCACCCCCAAGTCCAGGAGGTATTTGACAACACTGATCATTCCACTGGAAGCTGCTGCATGTAGGGGGGTGTAAGATTTCTTATCTTTGCAGGCCACCTCGGCCCCATGAGATGCCAGCAGCTTCACCACTTCTATGTGTCCTATAATGAAAGAGAAATATTTGATTACATAAACATAGATGTCATCAGCTGTTTCATTTGGTCACACAGGAACATGAGTATTCATTTTAACATTTGAGACCTTTACAGGGGCTCTATACGGAATTCAGAATGTATGTGTTATCTGGATACAGTTCCCAAGATGGAGGTGGCTGAGCTAGTGGCTAGCAGCTAATGGTGCTAACTCTATAAACAGCACTAAACAACAGCAATAATGCCAACAGAGTTATCTAGAGGGGGTAGCGGAGGTTGGGTGCTACGTTCCCGCAACTACACTGTCCTGATCTGCACTGTGCTCAGTGGCAGCAATGAGCTGGCCAGTGGGATACACACATGCACTAAGATCCATGTGCAGCCAGGCCAGCTTACTTACTACAACAAACCACAAAGAAGCTTGGATTACAACACACAAAGAGCGTGACTTCATTCTCTGCTCAGGATGCCATTACTCCACCATATCTTTAAATAGCAAATGATTGTTTGCTGCTGTATTAATGTTCTGAATGTCGTACAGTTACATAAGAAACTAATAATGTGAGGTAAACATGATTTATTACCCATGTAGGCTGCCCAGTGGATTGCACGGCGGTCCCTCTTGTCAAAGGCATTGATGTTTGCTCCTCTGGAGAGCAGGATCCTCACCATCTAACAGCAGCAATGGAGAAAAAAGAGCAGTCAGGAAAAATGTCAAAGGAAGTTACAACCTGAACAAATTCTGCTGCCTTTCAGTCAATGTGGCAACTCATTTAACCACTGTGTATACATGATGTTTAATGGGGCTAACAGGCTGAATCTCTGGTCTACACCACATGCATGCGTACAGTTTACATTGATTTAATCTTATCTTGTGAATTAGATGAGCTTCCATAAGGCTTTAAATCAGTTTTTAAATGCTGAGCATACACTCAATACAGGTGCATCAACAGGACAAGAAAACATTGAGCATGAAACTCTGAACATACTCTACAACTGCCGTGCTCACATCTGTATTTGTTGGTGTTTTACTGGAGCTTTGCTGCATAACCAAAAGGTTTCTCCAAACAGCTTTTATGCACTTGATTTGCATAAGCACATTTCCACCTTTAAGATAACTCTTTTGCATGTTAGTATATGATTCCAATGATTCATTTGCATGCAAGCACGTGATTGGACAAGCACCACACTGTGCGTCAAGCATCCTCGAGTGAGCAACCACAATTTATGACTGACAGCCCACAGTTTGAGTTTGTTTCCATGTGGATAAACACTGACGGTCTGATAATGTGTTATTCTCTAAACAAACTGCGACTGGTTCACTGGAGAGCGGATCCATCGTTTGACGAGCTGTGGCTTCTCCAACTACAGAGTTTGTCACAGTGTTTTTGTGCAACTGACTACCAGATCGAAAGGCTGATAATTATTACCTTATCAAAACTCTGCTACACACCAACACAGAGGCTCAGCTTAGTTGTGTGTCTAAAATCGGAAGTAAGAATAGGCGGCAGAGTACGCCAAATACTGTCAGTACAAATACCTTACTGTCATTTGTTAATTTTTCACTGTGTGCAGCACTAAAAAGCTCCATGACAAAAAACTTGAAACTTAATCAGAGGAAAAAGATACTAAGAGGAAGACTAACAACTGACTACATGTTTCTCTAACTAATGCAATGTGTATGTAGCCATCAAAATAATAATTACTGCTGCAACTAACAGTTACGTTAGTTACTGAATAATCTGTACCTTATTGTCTCAATTAATTGATTAATAGTTCTACCAAACATTAGAAAACTGTGAGAAAAGCCTGTTACAATATCCTGGAGCCTAAAATGAGTTCATCACTTGTCTTGTTTTGTCTAAACAACACTTACAAACCCCAAAAAATCTTCTAAAATGAAAGACAAAGGAAAGCAGCAAATCCTCAAATTTGAGAACCTGGAAATGTCACAATTTTGGTATTTTGCTTGAAAAATAAGTTTAATTTTCTGTCAGTCTAATGATTTAATGACTAATCGTTGCAGCTCTAATGGCATGACATGATTTATTGTGGTTATGACAGTTATGGTTATGGCTGGCACAGCTTTTAAACACTGGGTCGTCAGCAGTGCTTTAAGGGGATGTTGACTGTTTCACTTCAACTTGTTAAACAGGCAATAATGTGGCCATTGTTCACTTGTTCTGTATTGCAATGCCCATTGTGTTAACTCATTTATGGGGCAAGCAGAAACACTTCCTCTCAGTAAGAGGAGAAGATCAGGAGCTTATACCAACAGCCGCTAAACACACCCAACATCAAGCCTGTTGTGTCAATATGAGCAATACTTTTAAAGACACACACACACACACACTCACACAAAAACAGGACAGACTGTACAGCCACACAATCAGCAATAACTCTTAAAGTTAGCACACCTTTTGTTTCTCATAGCGAATGATATTCAAATGTGCTGCCATTTCTCTCCATTAAGATACAGCTAAATCAATACTGAAGACATTAAAGTACTTGGAGTACAGCTCACAGCTGAATCAAATATTACCTCCAGATGACCGCTGAAGGCTGCATGGTGCAGCGCGGTCCTGCCTGCCCTGTCAGACACATTCACATTGCTGAGCAGTGGGACGAGGGCCTCGGCGCAGCGGACTGCTTTATTCGCTGCGGCGATGTGAAGCGGCGTCTGCCAGTTCTTGTCTCGGGCGTTCACGTCTGCAGAGTGTTTCAGCAACACCTGGACAGCCTCCTGCAAGAAGTTGTCACATTAAGGTTTAAGTTCCACGCTGTTTAGATTTGTAAATCATTGCTCAACAAAAGTGTGTGTTACACAGAACCAGAGGAACCTTCACATACCTCGCTGCAGGAGGCCACAGCCCGGTGCAGAGGAGTGAGCCACTTGTTATCTTTGGCATTTACTCTGGCACCTAAAAGTCAGAGGACACTGGCTGTTAGACTTTTAAGGTCACACCGTTAGATGACACCTGGTGCAACGTTTCAACAAAAAAAACTCAAGCCTTTATAACAGTTATAAGTCCTATTTATCATATCTCCATCTGCATATTCGTAAGAAAAGCGAAAACTGCAAAGGGTGCACGTAGAAGTATTTTACAATATTGAATGCAGATGCACCATCTGGCCACACAGGCATTTGAAATATGTCATTATGTTCTCAGACAGGTTAACGTTGCTGATCATTTACCAGTCCATTCAATACCAAGAAAAAAAAAAAAAATTGACTTAATCCTGTCTATACGTATACAGATATTTTTGTAAACTGATATTTTCCTCCACATTTGGCCTCTTGTCCACATATGACTAAAACAGAGATTTTTTAAAACGCCTTCTACTGTGAAGAGTTAACAAAACTCTGGTTATTGTTAATGTGTGTGAGCACTTAAAACAGAGCATTTGGGAAATGATGGCATCATCTTTCCAACAGACGCATGCCCCCTCTTGATTTATGTAATGAACATACACTACAAACCACAACAACAGTGGTAGACTACTGGTTCGCAAACAGTTAGCATTGCTTGGTCTAATGGCGACTTAACACTTGAACTCTGTGTTGCTGCACTACTTCACAGACGAACGGAGCTGTCTGCGGTGTCCAATGTTTCTGCCCCATCTCAGTGTCCACGGTTTCAAGTCAGCCAGAGACTATGATTTTGGATCAGGAAGAGCTGAACTAGCAGATGGTGGGACACTTTCCAGGGTGGGATTGTTGTCGATGAGGAACAGAAGGAAAGGTTTAGTATGTCCAGAGCATCACTCGTATGTCTGAGTGAGCCCTTTCATCCTTACATTGAAGTTGGTGTTTTGAAAAATGTAACAATGGCTTGTATATTTTACTGTCTTTGTGACGAGGGGAGACTGCTGAAGACAGCAACAGCAACGGTAACCTGTGAGTGTTCGGACTCATTTTTGAGTTCTTGTGTAGACAGAGATATTTTGTAAAATGAAGGTCGTGTGGACAATTTTTTTTTAAAATGGAGGGGAAAGATATCTGTTTTCAAAAATATCTGTAGACGTGTAGACATGGCCTTAAACAGCTTTTGTACATAAATCCTCCTCCTTTTGAAGAACATACCTGAAAGAATCAGCAGCTCAATAATTTCTGCATCTCCGAGATAGGCAGCAGCATGTAATGGAGTTCGCTTCTCATTGTCCTGTAACAAGTGAGCATTAATGACATGAGTAGGATTAGACAGAAAGAAAAACACAGTGACATTATAATCACATCTTTTCTTTTCGATATGTAACATTACAATGCAGGAACGGAGCGATAACCATTAGATGTTGACAAACAGTCACTGTTTATGGCAAAAAGAAAGTGGGCTAAACACAAATTGAGTAACCCTAAAAGCCTTCGTGTGAAACACAAGCAAATACAAACCAGCTTTATTTTGAAACAAACACCCCCACCAAGGCAGTAATAGTGAGGAATGCAATAAAAGAGGCAGAGCCAGATCATGCAGTGGGAACTGTAAAAACAAACGATGTGCTTTTTGTACTCAAAAACACTAATATCTGAAAGAGTCATATGAGGCCTTTCAAGGACAATTACACATTAGAGGTTTTAAATTCTGTGTCGCTGGGATGTTTTTTTAAATATAACAATAATATGAGGAAACAGATGCAGAGATTAGTGAGAGTCGGTTGGGATTACCTGTGCATTCACATCCTCTTTTTTGAATATGAGCGAGCGTACTTCATCTGGGTCCACATTGAAAATAGCTTTCAGCAAAGCAGGCTGTAAAAGAAAGATTATGTCAAAATCAACAGAAACATGAAACACTGTCTCAGACTTTCATTATTAAAGTAAAAAAACATGAATGCCAGACCAACGGCCTGTAAGTGCAAACCTTGTTTGTCAGACTAGAAATTTGAGAAAACAATAACCGTTCACACCTTGGAAGGTTTAGACCTTAGAGAGAATTCAGGGTCCACGTCGTCAAGCACAACAATACACACGCGGCTCATTTGCTCAGTGATTAGCTGCTAAAAAGTCCCTATATATAGTTGTTAAAAATTGTTTTCAAAAAGCAGAGACTGGAGCAAAGCAATGTTTATAAAAAGATACTAGAGCAGGTTGGTGCAGACATTCAAATGTACATTTAACAAAACGATGACTCCACAAATCAGAGGATGATGGAGGCAGACTGTCAGGATTGATACTGACAAATGCTGAGCAGCCACTTTCTAATTCGGTTCTGTGTTTACAGCCTGTTGGCAAGCAAAACCACATCCATCCCACAGCACAGAGAGAAATATCATAATCTTTCAGCGAATACAAGTCCAGCGCTGTGCTCCGAATGACTGATGTGCCGTCCATCATTGCTTTTTGTCCAAAGTCGTGACTGTGCCTGCATCGTAAGCGGAGGCCGACACGGAAAAAAGGAAAACGTCCACAGTTTATGTGGTTCACCACATCCTACATGACAACAGGTGGAAAAGATGATAAAAGTCAAAGTTTCCAAAGTAAAGCTGAAGGAAAAAATCTGGGAGTTATTTGGGAAGTCCGACTCTTATGGATCGTGCCATTCTTGCCCTGGCTTCTTAAAGAGTAGCTACATTGGCTCCACCTTTCTTAGGGGTGTTTCCAAAGGGAAATGAACCACTGTGGATTTTATACAACGTCAGCTGTGCTATATAAGCAAAATACTGTATAATAAACACCATGATGTTTTCCTTATTTCCATTTTGCACAATTATTCATACTTGTGCCTAAAAAACTGAAACCATATCAAAGATTTATTGCAATATGTATTGACTCTCATCCGGTAAGTTATTCATTGTGACTGCTGCAGCATTTTTGCCAACACTTCCTGTAAGACAATGCTCTGTTACACAACTTGCAATGTCTCCAAATAGTGAGTCCAAACTGAGAACCCAACGCTCCAGCACAGCTGATATAAAACTTGTCAGTGTCTACAACATCTGGTCCATGTATTTGCCCACATCTTCACAACTGTTAGCAGTATTACAACCTTAAGCAACAGTTAGCTTTAATATCACATTGCAGCTGCACATTTCTACTTTTAACCACCAGCTAATAAAATCACTCACATGGTGGTAAAGCATAATTTTACCACACCATAAATAACGGGGCTGCATCCCAAATTTAGCATTGCTACTTTCTTGTTCGTGTTGGATGACCTGGTCCACAAAGCACCAAGCTGGCAGCTCTGGTTCAGTCTACAGTACATTTAATCAAATGTTTGCTTGAGTTTTTTTTGTTTGTTATTAACCATTGTTACATCTCTATGATTTGCAAATTGATTTGGAAACAATGCTGGAATCAATGCCCCTATCAACAGTCACGAACTGTATAATTAAGTGTGTTAATGGAGCTCCATGTGTCATGGCAGCCAGCTCAACACTGCTGCACACTCCTATCTGATCTACCATAACACCAGCAGTCTTTGATCAGGCAGTTTTCCACTGCCTGTGGGAGGAGGCTGGCATGGATGGGGAGAATAGTGAGGGCAGGGGATCCCTTCCAGAGGCTGCAACTGGTTACCCATGAAAGACCCAGATGGAACATTCCTGGCTTTCACAAAAAACTTAACTCTTCCCTGACTTTAGTCACGCTTAAAAAACAAATTAACTTGGGTTTACAGCCACAACAACCACCATTAAACATTTTCCTCCCAACAAGTCCTAGCTGTGAAATCTGGCAATGGTAGATATGTGTCAGGTGAGCTATTATGAAACACTTCCATTTACATGTGAGCAATCATAACCTCTGAATGAGCAATGTGCACTCATGTATCCAAAACAAAGTGTAAGATGAAGAAGCAGGAGGGTCCTGTTACAAAGAGTCAGCAGGTTTTAAAATGATCTGTCGTAATGTAATCTTATTAGCCTTTGTCTGCCTTAAATACATATCCAGAGGGAAATACTACATAAACCTAATGTTTGAGGGAAAACAACAACACTGACATAATCTTTCCTTTGAACAGCCCATCGCTCTGCATACAATTATTTCCATGAGCTGGCTTTCTTCCTGTGTACAGTCAGAATGATGTAGCATGCAGAGTACATTCGTTCATTAAGACTTCATCCTTCATTTAACCCACCAGGCTGCCCAGCTAGCTAATTAGCTAATGTGCAGCCATGTAGACTGCACGTACACAACACTTGTAGTTTATATGGCATAGTTTGAGCCACATATTTTGCAAACCCTATCAAATAGAACTCGCTGTGTCTGGATCCAACTAGTCATTCTGTACTGTTTCCCAGTATGTCCCAATGACTCACAACCACATTGTTATCCAGCATTCACTCTAAGCTTTGTGAAAGTCGAGCATGAAACCGAGCACTTTCACCTTTAGCAGACAGAGAACATGCACTGTATGCAATAAACTGAACTTGTCTGCTGCAAGACGTCCGAATTTAACAAACTAAAAAGTCAAACATTGTATGCATTACTGTTTAATATAGTAAAAATCTACTGTGAACACTTAACTGACTAATTCAAAGTATACCTGGCACTGTAGGTAAGATAATTCCATTTGAAGTATATTAAAACCAACAGGACAAGACAGTTATGCCCTTACACAAATTTAAGCCACATGATGCATTTCAGCATTCGAATTCATGCTCAGTAAGTATTTAGAATAAGCCAGACAAAGACAACCATTACCATCTGGGGACCAAGTAGCTTACAGTCCCTTTTTAAAAAACATAACACAATCCTCTCATTCACTTACTATAATGGCCATGAATATCTACAGGGTGCAAGAGTGCTCAGAGTTTCTAGGGACAAATTCAGGGTAACAAACAGGCACTTGTTCCTCTTACACTGTTTCATTTTGAAGATTTCAGTATATCCCCGACAGTGAAAAGAAGGGACAAATCTACATTTTGTTCTTTTCAGTTCTGCAGTCCTGCACGACTGGTGTAGGAGATTTTCTATGCTTCTCTGGCTGCACGACTGTGCACCTCCTCTCCTCATACAAGCCAGCCTAGTTAATACCATCACCATGGAGACAGCTCTTTGGCAACTCCACCGGCTCACATGAGCCCAGGTACACGATCATTCAAGCACACGCACACACACACACGCACACACTCAAACACAATGAAAAACACATGCACATACATATGCTACAAGAATAGCAGGCATGTCCAAAACACAGCCCTTAAATGATAAGGGAAAGCTATTCTCGTTTTCACAAGTAGGTGGCAAGTGTTTAATCTAGTTAGAGGATGCATGTCTAATAATGTCACACAGCCAGTCCCTTCACACATTTATTATAACCATTACACAGCAGTTTGCCTACTGCATGTATACCATTCAAGAAGCCCAAATAAATGTCTTTCTTCCTAAATAGGTTATAAAAAAGGTCAATTATTAGCAGTATT
Source organism: Epinephelus moara (assembly GCF_006386435.1). Lineage (NCBI taxonomy): Eukaryota > Metazoa > Chordata > Actinopteri > Perciformes > Serranidae > Epinephelus > Epinephelus moara. The sequence continues at coordinate 22,599,758 of NC_065511.1, read as the reverse complement.
TACAAGGACATAGACACTTGAAACTTGAGATCAAATACACAACTTATCTGTAACACTGTTATAGGCCAGCTATAGTAATTAAACATTAAGAAAATCACAACACTGAGCAGGGCACAAAGGCTCTCGCAGATCCCTCCTGCCACAACACAGTGGTGGTATTCAAACAAGATCAAACATTTAGTGAGGGGAATCGGTGCATAAAAGCTTCATCATTATTTATGTGTTTACATGTTACCCAATCTCTTAGCTTTAAAGCCTCACCAGCTGAGGTAGCTAGCAAATGTCACAAACGTCCAGTTGTCACAGTAACGTAGCTAACAATCAACAGATCGCTTTGGTTGTTATGGTTATCATCTCGTACTACATTACAGAGATTTAATAGCTGTTATCATATCATACAATCACTCGGACGCTACAGCCGTAGCCCAGCGTTGTATTGTTTAGTGACAACATGCTAACTAGTCACTTCTCAACTGAGTGGCTATTAGCATTTCACGCAGGCTCGGGCTAATTGCTGAGATAAACACAGTATCATTAGCTGGTGCAACTCAACAAGCGCTTGAGCATGTGTCTCTGTGTAAATGTGATGCCTTGTAATATCGCCCCAAAACATCAAACACTCCATATGTGATTCGCCCAACAGTATTGTACTTAACTTTCACCTAATACGAGACAATTTATCAGCTAACCCCACGTGAAACGTTTAGGGAAATGCTTCCGTTTCGGGGAATAGTTGGAGAAACTCGAATTACATTCCGCTGGCGAATGTTGAAATCGGGGGAGCTAGCTAACATTAGCCAGCCGACACTAGCTTAAACTTAGGTCAGCTTTTCACACAATGATCGCTTACCTGGTCTCGAATTTTGAGAACCACCATATTTCTGGGATTTTAATTGTTCTCATGCAGATTCATAAAGGGATATTTGTCTCCTTCCGAATAGCAGTGTTTGATCTTGGTAGCTCTCCCGCTGGTCTGCTGGAGGCCTAGCGTGACGCTAGCTTAGCTCTCGTGCTAGCTGCCTAACCTGATGGCATGAAAGCAGAGGAGTAGCGGAAACTCCATAGCATTGCCGCCACCATACGTTGCCTCCCAAAAAGATGCGATCCAATTGGTCGAACCTGCTGTAGGTCCCAGTCAGAGAGCTCGTGATTGGTTGTTGCTAACAGCGCTCTGTGACAGACGCACTGTGTTGAATATTGCATTGCCGTGTACGCTTGTGTCACAATAAATGTTCTTATTTAACAACGAACGAATTAAACTATTTTTCCATGCAATGCATTTAATTCAAATTACGATACAACCATACTGCCACCATGTGAGCAATTATATCGCGCTGTTTGGCTCCGTTTGGTCGGCTTTTCACTAACAGCTGCTTATTATTCTATTTACACACAGTGACTCATCTGGAAGTTGCACAAAAAGCGAGAACCATGCTGGCACTGGCCGCACAGCAACTCTACCGGAGCCCAGGGAGTATAGTGATATATTAGTAACAGTATTCTTGCGGGAAGAGGAGTTTCTCCGGCTGACCGAAGGTAGCCAGGCTGACACAAAACCATGCTGCATGATTAATAAACTCCATGGAAGCAGGCAATCTGTTGTTAAATTGTGTGCAGATATCACTAGCTGAGTAATAGCCTACTCCTCTGGCTTGGCTGTCTCAGATATTTTTTAGCAGCAGCTCTTAGTGCTCAAACTGTTATAAACACAATTTCTCTTTTTCCTATCATGTTAAAAATGGGAGCTGATGGGGTAAGTATTTTTTGATGAGCCACAGTGCATAGTTGGTTCACAAGCTGTTTGGGGAGGACATGCACAACTCAAACCATATAGGCCCACTCCTTCACACTTTTTAAATCATATTTCTATCTGCAGACTACGACACTCTCAATCCATATCTCATGGATTTATTGCAAGATAGACCTTTCTAATGTAAAGTGAGTTCTGAAAAACCCATAGGTCGGTGGGTTTTTAAATCCGCAGTTTGTTTTCAGGTCCTGTGACCTAACATCAAAATGTGATGTAATGTGGCCCTCTAGTGACTTACCTCTCAACTACAAAAAAGGCTTTGTAAGTAACTGGTGTGCATGAAATGGACTACAGGCTTAAATGACAAATACAATATGTAAACTTTTGTGAATTTAAAGCCTAAGTCTGTACTTATTACTTGTAATTTAAGCCGTTTTAATTGACACAGTGTGACTTTTAGTGCTCTAATGATTTGTGTGACTTGTAAAACTGCAAATACTTTGAATTAAACTTAATTAAACTAATTAACTAATTAACTACTTAATTAGTATTATAATACTGTTAATAATATTAATAATAAATATTATATTTAAATAATAAACTTTATAAAGCACCTTTCAAAACACAATTACAAAGCACTTTGCAATAAAAAAAAAAACTAATTTATAATACAAAGACAATTAAATGGATCAAAAGCCAAAAACGCTTCATAAAACACAAAGTAAAAAACCCCCAAAACAAAACAAAACTGAAATGTCATATAAGAAATTACTGAACAGCACTTTGGTTTTTAAACATGATTTAAAAGCCAAGACAAAGTCTGCTGTCATAGTCTTTTTAGCCAGCTCACTCCAAACGTCTCACTGCACAAAAGTCTGATGAAAAACCCTATGCATTAATAATCCTCAAAATATGGGTCTCTGTTGAATAGTTCATTGAATTTACAGCCACAACAGCTGATAATAGGGGACAATAAATTCCTCTGTACAGTGAAAATGACAGGCTGAGCCAGCAGGGATGACATTATGGACAAGTGCCAAAAAGCTTGGATACAAAACTGTCTGTTTTATGTCACACTCAGTGACTTATTGGTTCTGTCACAGACAGTACATTGAGATTCAAAAATTCACAGTGCAACAATTCAAGACTGAACGATCTGCTGTTATATGTAACTTATGGAAGAATTGTGTATATGCTACTGTACAGTAAGCTCATATCATGCACATTATTTGATTTTGTTAGGTATAGAAATAAAACAAGAACAATGTTAATATAGTTTACTGATAATATGTAACAAGCACTAAAAGCATGTGACTTGGGAGCAGACAATAAATCTTTATGCCACTTCCAGAAAAAGTGTTAGAAAGAACCAACACCTGTAAGTTATTCAATATGGCTGCTATGTGTCTCAAGGGGTTAGGCAGGGCACAGAGATACACCAAGAGGCATCTTCTACACCATTAAAAAACAAAAAGCAGTATGGCAAAGTACTACAGTTTTGCGAGTGAGGGAAGTAATGGGGGTCTTGTGAAAGAATGTGGGTTATGCTCACCAGGCAACTTTCCAGGGTAGTCTCACATTTCAAGGCACTGGATACAAAGAGAAGGGAGAGGGAAAAGGTTACAGCAGCTATGTTGATGATTTTGGTTGTAGGTTGGTCGCCTTTGCTGGGGGTAATCCTCCTGGATCTGTCCCTAAGCCCCCTGAAGGTCACAGTAACCAAAACAGGAATACTTTCTCTCACTGGGGAGGCTGAGGTGGAGAGGAGTTCCCACAAATTAAATTAAGGAGAAGAGAAACGGGACAAAAAGTGAATGCATAAATGGAGAAAACAGATGCATGCTTGCATACCTCCCCAATCTCCACCCCTCTTAAAAACTGCACCCTGACCCTGTGTCTCCACCCTTCTTGTTTACTGGGCTCTTTGTGTGAGTGTGAGAGAGAAACAGAGAGAGGGAGAAAAAGCAAAATGAATATGTACTGTCCTGAAACTCTGCTTTCTACTGGAGCTTGTAGAAGCTTTTGTTGGTTTCTTTTTTCAAATATTTTATGAAAACATTCTTTGCTAGACAAAAAATCCAAAGCGCCAGTCTCTATGTATTGCCACCTCCCACCAAAACAGAATAATGTATTAATATTAATAGAAATAATAAAATATGACCAGACAGATTCTTAGCTGGCCCTCTTACTGAGAAATGACATGGTCCTTAGCACCCAGGTGCCAGCTGTGGGGTCCTGCACAGCGATGAGACAGCCACAGTGACATGCATGCAGGCTCATGCCTCAGATTCACCGATGCCGGACTGTGCCCCTATCTGTCCAGCCGTCAGAATGAGGGATAGCAAACAGCTGGGCAGTCTGGTTGTGGGGTGAAAGTGGTGTCACCCACTGGGTCGTTCCCAGCTGCTGCAGGACAGTGGCAAGATGGGAAGAGAGAGGATTTCAGCTCATCGCTTCCCACCACTGTTTCTGGAGTGCTAATGTAGAGTCAGAAACCATATAATCATGTCTGCTAAAAGTCTAAAGGAACATTATGCATAGTGAGGCATAAATATAAATAAGTTAAGGCTTAAAATATTTCAAGAAGCATTAATATTTATGGGGAACCAAAATGAATGAAGATGTGTAACATCCAAGCACACTGAGCAGTGATGTGGGGAACAGGTGAACAGAGGTGAGATTAGGTACTCAGTTTGTCTGCTAAAGGGAAGACATTTGTCCTCCAGGCCAAACAGTAAACTAAGGAGAGGGACTGAAGAATGCTTTGAAGTGACAAATAAAAACGTGAGACTGTGGACAGCTGTAGATTTATGACGATGACAAATCTGCATATAATCTGTGCTAATCACACAGACCTTGCTCCTGGCTGAGATGAAAGCATCTCCCTGTTTTACCAATTGTCCTGCCAGTGGGCACTTATGTAGCCAGAGGAGTGTGAAGTTCTCAGTTGGTATGTTCGCAGCTTATTGTTCCCTTTATATATTTGAAGTGACGGGCCCAGTGCTGTGCAATGACAGATTAAGATATCTTGCAATCCTTGTCAGAGCACGAACTAAGCCACTGGAAACGTAAAATGCATTTGAAATTCATAGAACAGTGTTGTTGCACAGCAGCAACTCATGTGAGACTGCCAAACATTTTGTCCCAGTCAAAACCCCCAGAGGAGTCCCAGCTGATGACAGTGACTAATATGACCAGTAGGTGGCACTGTTTCCATTTTATTAATGTTTCTGTGCACTTGTGGACGCTACAGGTGCTATTTATAGGAGGTGCATCACTGCAAACTCTATGCAGCTGTCGTGGCATTCACATGTTATGCAATAACAAGCAAATAATAGCCTCTTTACAAGCAGTGAGCTACTCCAGTGTCTTATGCCCCTGTTATCATAATTCCCGGTGCACCCATTGTTGGTATTATACTGTAAGGGAGAATTTAATACAGTTCAAATAATAAAAAGGGAGAATATACGATTTTAATAGAGTAAAATACACCAATTCTTTCCATTAAAGCCAGTCTTTTGTTATCTGAGCTTTATAGATGTTTACACAGTAGGCTACAGCACCAGTGAAAGTTAGTCTGCTCCAGTTCCTGTTCGCACGTGGACATAATTGATGAACTTGGGAGACTGCTGCACCTGCTGAGGATAGACGGTGACCGGAGCTGCCCTCGTCTCTCCATCACAGACATTATAGTCGGGGGACAGTGTAGTAGACAGAGTGTTCAGTCCGCCACTATCTTGGCTAGGATTTTTATACCGTCTCCTCCTTTGACCAAGACTATTTATAGCTCAGTCGTCACACCGCCACAGACCCTGACTGCATCCCGCACGTCCTCAAATCCAAACAGCAGCTCACACGTCAAACCCTCAACCCTGTCCTCAAGGTAAATAATAAATAATGTTTATATTTGTCATGTAAAAGTGTGTGAGTGGAAGAAATTCGACGTGGTATGAGGGCAAATCACAGTGTTTCAACAATATGTATGAAGGGAACTTGGTGTTTAACCTAATGAGTAACTAGCTAACCTTAATGTTTTAACTTATGATTTTTAAGCAACATAGCCGATAAATTGCTTTCATGTAACAGCAGTTCTATCCTAAACAGTGAAAGCAACGAGTTAATTTATATTTAGCCTATATTTAATCATTGTTTTAAGCATAATTATGTTTTTCCAGTGTAATGAACAATTAGAAAGCAAAACAGTTTACTAACACATAACGTCTGCGCATTGATATTTGAATTGACGGTTGGTTCTGCGGCCACAGGTGGTCGCTTTGTGATCGATGTGAGTCCGCCCACAAAAGTAGACCGGAAGTGTCTGTGTCATAACATGTTGTACTCAACCATAAAATAATATAAAAAAATGTTTCCCTAAACTTGTGACGGACCATATCATCGTTGCTTTCGCAGACTATTTATTTCCAACATGAGGGGTATTGGTGCAGACCACCATCTATAAATAGACTTGCTTACAGTGTATGATCGCACCAAACGTGCAAAGTGAGAAAGTCCTTTTTCATAATCTCGTTAATTAACCAGACTGCATCACGGTTATCACAGGCTGCACGTGACTGCATTTGACTAATATTTTTTTTACATAGGAAACTGAATGGGATATAACAATCCCTTCGGATTATGATCGAAGTGATGTATGCCTACTTTTAAACAAATGAGTCCACTAATTATAGCCATAAATACTTGTAAAAACACCCCCAGCACACTACCAACCCCTAATTACTTAATTATGCTTTATGTTACAGAATATCCAGTGGTGGAAGTCGTATTCATATCATTCAGCACCATATTATATAGTAAATACTCAATTTCAAGTAGAAGTTCTGTGTTCAAAAGTTTAATCAAGGAAAAATAAGTGACACAATGTAAATATAAAAAGTTAATGTACACATAATACAGAACTTCTCCTTTCAGTGTTATATTAGTATACTGTTAGATCATTATTATTGATGCATTGACATGTAAGCAGTGCTTGAATGTTGTAGTTGGCCAAGGTGCTGCTAATTTTAATGGTTTTATACATTATTAGGTAGTGTAATCTATTACAGCACATCATGTTTTACCTTATAAACACATGTTTTGCATGTAAAATCTCAATCTGAACTAAGCTATAGATGTTCGATAAATGCAATGGAGTAAGAAGTACAATATTTCCCTTGTGTGAATACTCAAAAGTGGTGCCTCAAAACTGTACCAAGATGCAGCACTTGGATATATGTACTTAGTTACTTTCCACCACTGATTACACCCTATGCTACTTTTGTATTTCTATCCTTTAAATTCTCTATATAACATTATACTGCATTATGTCCCATATTGCATGTATGTCATGTTCAATATACATTTTTAAGTATGTCCTATTTATTTAACTGAATTGCACATATTTTTGTTTTTTGCCTCTTTGTCTAAAATGGTTCTCTACTTGAATACACTGTCAATATGCACATTCTGTAGGTATAAGCATTAAACTGCACACTGTTCTGTGTTCAAGTCTGTATGTGACAAATACACATTTGAATCAATCTACAGATACTTTCCTGCTTATTTTGTGTTCACAGATACTGAAGAACCAAAACTACATGCACAAGCAGATGAAGACATGAACATGCCTGGATAGAGTCAAAAGTAAGGAGCTTTTTTTTCTTCTTAAATATGTATTTAGATGCATGTAATGAAAGCTAATTGACAGTGCAGCTAGGTTTATATTATATGGTTAGTTTGATTCTCAGTTGTTTTGCTGGACACCCGGATACTCCAACAAAAACATTTAGCAGGTGTGTTACATTTGAAATAGCTTTTGTATGATGGCTTTGGTGACCAGTGCTCTTTCCACAGGTGTCATATGGTAACAGCATTTCAATCTTCACTGAACAAGGTAATAGAGAAAAAATAAGAACGACAGACCCTTCAGTGTGCACATGACATTTTCACTTAGACAGCAACACAAGAAAAACAGTGCTCATACTTGACATGAAAGCCTTTCTCAGCCACTCCAAATGACCCTTCAGCCAGCTTTCCATTTCAGAATATTTATAATATTTTTACATTGGACTTGTTCTTGGCAGGTTAATGCTCACAGATGTCTGCACTGCTCAGATGGCTTGAGGGGGCAGGTACCATCTGAGCTGTGTCAGAGAGAGAAAGTCATTTTAACAGCACCTTACACTTAGCCTAACACATAATTTCATAGTACCAATGAATGTGTTAATGAGACAAAATGTTTTCGATAGAGCAAATCTTGGCAGGCATCTGTGAATTATTCACTGGACCCGATAAGTTGGCATGTTGAGCTATACAATTGGCAAGCAATACTCACAGAAGCAGCATGTTGCATGACATCCCTGCTGTGTAATGCATGTTAGCTATAGTGGATTATTATTGTCCTAAAGTTGACATCTGGCAGATTTGTGCCTATAAAAATGTTCTAAAGACTCCTCAGAATAATCAGTCAGAGATGACATAAGAAGTGCGAGTGAGCTTGTTTATCAAAGTGAGGAGAATACAATGCCTTTTTCTTTTTTTCACAACTAAAGTGATGGAAGTGATGAATTACGCTTTGTCACTGTGGATTTATTTCCTGTGTTTGTGTGCCATCCTTGACTGACCGTGACAGTGTGAAGGCAGCCTTCATGTCACGCAGTAGAAATTGCCGTTCCAATAGGGAGAAAGAATGCTGTGGTGTTTTGTGCCGGGTGACGTAAAGTATGACATGACAGAATGATTGAGCCAATTTTCTGCCTGAAATGGGCACAAAGGAATTACAGGGAAAACACAATTGTAAGCCTGTGTGTATATGTGTGTGCGGCTGTGTACAGTGCAACAGTGTCTGTGTACAGGTGTGCCAGTGTAACAATATGTCAAAACATACATATGTAATTGACAGTTGTATGGTAGAATAGCAATAAGATTATTTACTTATGAGGGAGAGTAGTGTGTCAGAAATGTGGAGACCTGCCTTCCCAGATCTCATAGTTTAGTGTTTTTACTTCTGCAGTATTTGCTAGATCAGTGGTTCTCAACTTTTTTTCCTTTAAATTGATACAGGTCAGGTAATGGACCCCCATTTGATAAGATTTTTCTTCAGGGACTTGGAAAAGATTTTAATTGTTAGATATGATTAAGACCAGAATTCTATAGTTGTCAACTACAGTTGAGGGGATAATTATGGAGGAAGTGAAACCGATGATCATAAGAGTCACTCTTATGACTCTTACTCACATTGGGCTCACTTCTATAATTAATTAAATTGTATTTATATACAATTTCCTATTTTTGTGGGGACCCCTCAAACTCCTTCAAAGACCCCTGGGGGTCCCCAGACTCCTGATTAAGGGCCACTTGGGCTAAATGACGTAGTATGATTATGTTCTTATTAAAAGGAAGAACATCCATTAATGGAATCATGTCTTCTCAAAATAAAACTGAGTTAATTTTCTTTGACATGTATGACAGAGAATGTCACAAGATATTAATTGTGCATAATGAGTCTCACACTGACATGTTGTTTTTAAGCACAGCACAACCGAGTTTTGTTGCATTAGCCTCAGATTTTATTAATAATTTGCTAGAAGTTTGGGTTGACAAGGTTGTAGCTGTTATTAGTAATGTATTTGAAAAAGGATTTATCAGCAAAAATTATGATGAAGATATTGTGTATGTTGTATGGTACTGACTAGACCCTTACAGCTCACAGTGTATGCATGTTGTTTCCTGTCATGACTTTTTTACAACAGATCATCTGATGTTGCTTTATGATTTAATGAGTTCGTGGAGCCCAAGACAGTTATACTGTGAGACATTATGGGACATTAATAAGAGTCCCTAAACTCATAATAGACTACACAGAGTATGGTGATGACATACTGTGTGTAAACAAAGCAATTCCAGGTAAATATATGGTGCCCAAAAGGCTCATAACACTGAACGCATAATGTATTATAGCCTATTCTGATGTTTTCTGATACAGTTAAAACATCTAGCCTTATTGTGATGCCCTTGTGTTGCATGCATGAAAGCTAAATTAAAACAAGCCATGAGCATGGAGCATTGCAAAGTACTGCGTTATAAAATGTATGCAGTTGTGATGCTGTGATAGGTAAAATCTGCATGCTATCCCTCAGTTCTGTCATGATTCACATATTTGTTGGGATGGGGGCATTTTGTGTAATTCTCTGTGATCCAAAAGACTTAAAAACAGCTTTGGTAATTAGTACCCAGCACCCAGTGCCAGTCTGCATAATGTGTTCTTTAGCTGGATTTCACACTTGGAAATAAGCTCTCATTCTATCCATCATTTCACTTGCAAAATGACAGATGAATAATAATTATGTAATTTCACCAGTGGTTGCAATCACAGAAACACTTTCAAAATTCTTAAAAACACACACTGTGAAGTGAGATTTGTTGCTTGAATGTGCATCTCTCATGATATGTTTCTCAGCCTCATGTTCATGCTTGTTGACACCTTTAAAACTATTTTTTGTGTGGTCCAGGATCTATTATTGGCTCTGGCTGTAAGTGTTTTCTGTTCCATAACAAGATGAATCCCCAACATGGCATTAGGTTACCAGGCAACAGTGTACACTTCACTGCTTGGTTATAATTTTCTTTGTATAGTTATGATGCTTAATAGTAAGTGACTACATGGCAGTCGGCCAAAATTAACCACTGTTAGCAGAACCCGTAGAGCCTGATGTATGTCAGGAGGCGTAGAGCCTAGCAGGCTATATTTGGCTGCTATGTTCCCTTCAAAGAGACGAGTTCTAGGTCTGGACTTGACATTTCTCTTAGACTGGAAAAAATGGGTTTGGGTCAGTGAGTTTTTGTGGGAGGAGGGGTGTTGTTGATGCCCAGAGGAAGGTGCTGGTCTCTGTTCTGCAGTGGCTCATTGTTATTTTCTCTTCATCGGTACAGTACAGGAAGCATAAATGACAGGATAAAACTTGCAGTTATATGTGTTGAAACACAACACTGTCTTTATTACATAAAAGGCTGTCAGGACTTTTTTGTCAAAGGTTATTATTACTGTAATCCACATAAGATACACCTAAGAACAGGACAAATTGTGACTGTCAGGTTAAAGCTTGGTACATGTATGATTTCTCTGCTTTGAGAAAGTTCTCTAATCTCTTAGGCTCATGTAATCCTTGTAAAACTTATATTTTCATGTAAAATACATTGTCAGCAACTGAAAACAACATAGTTCTTCTTGGTTTTTGAAAAGGTGACATGTTGGAGAAACCAGGTTAGGATTGCACATGACTGGATTGTGCCCAGGAGGTACAAGCCTTTTTGTTCTGGCAGTGGCACAACATATTCATAAGTGATGTTTGAAAACAGTCAGCTAAGGTCAGTTCATCTGCATAGGAATCATTGCTAAGCAGCTACAGACCTTAAAGCCTCTAAACTCACTGATCATTTGCATTGCTAGCAAACAAGCATTTTTCCCACTGCAGTGTAAGTAATAAAACCTTGTACTCTATGTTACCCCTATGTTCTGTTTTTGGTTAGTCTCCTCTGCGTGTGTTGTATGTGTTTTGAGGTAAAACAGAAGCATGCAGAGTGCAGTCCTGGGCTTTATCTCAGTGTGTTGTCGTGAAAAAGAGATGGAGAGTCATGTTCACACCTTTATTTATTTTGCTGTTCTTGGCTGCTGCTGCTCCAGTGGAAGTAAGAGTGTTGCTGTACAGCAGACATTGTGCAGACAATCTGAACGTAGCCCAGGTGCCACGAAACTATTCTGACTTAAATCAGTTTCCCTCAAACAGACCGTTAGTGTTTGTTGTTTCTGTTCTTTCTTCCCTTGCAGTTACACGTTATTAACAGCAACTCTGTTCAAGGCAGTTGCACTGCATACAGAAAATTTCAATCAATCCTTAAACCAACCCGATGATGTATCTCCAGCTCTCCTGCAGGGTGAAAAAGTCAGAGGTGTTCTCACAGTGCAGAGCTAGGTCTGGAACTTGGTGAATAAAGGAGTAGGTTGTGGTGTATGTGTGAGGAATATTTTTCTTTGTATAGAGATAGTAGGAGGGAAGCAGTGGCCCAGAGGGGGAGTCTGACTCCTGTTGCAGCTGAGACACAGAGCATGGTGGGTTTAGCCTGGTGCTCTCAGTATTGTTCATTCAGCCCCACTGTAGACCCCAGGGCTCTCTGGGGGACCTACCTCCATTTGTTTTCACTTCCTGTCCAAATGGAGTTGGAGAGATGAATCATTCATGTCTTTGAGAGGCCTCTTGTGTGGATGAAAAATGGGGAGATTTAAGACTCCCGCTTTGAGTATTCAAGATAGATTAATGTGCTTTTTGCCCAAGCAACATATTTATGACTTCCATTTGTGTTTTTTTATTCTCATGTTAATTCTTTGGTCGCCATTTTTTAAAGGCTTGCTATTCCTCTCTGTTTATTTTTATCTTAAGTATGTGTCTTGCCTTTCTACTTATACCCATCTGCTTATCTGTCTGTCAGTATGCCCACTGACAGGCGCCATGTGGAGTGCCCCTGCCCTAACTCGATCCTGCTCTGTCAAATCTGCATGGTGAAATCAGTGAAGGTGATTAATGAGCTGTGCTTCAGAGTCCTTGGTATGCTAAGCCTGACGGGCAGATTGTCACTGAACTGTCACAGGGTGGGACTGTTTTCCTTGATGGCAGAAACAGACAAACTTCAGACTTCACAGGTCCATTAGTTGTCACTCCATGCCATCCCAAGTAGAGTTCTCAATGGACCAAAAAAATTACAACATGCACTGAACAGACCTGTGTGAGCTGAAGTCCAAACACAGCCCATCCAAGATCATCACATAAAATACTGAACCTGAGCCCAACCAAGCCCGAAACCCCAAAAAGCACTAGTCTGCTTCTATCACCCAGGACACACTGGCTATGTGGCGATGGAAGCCACGCACGACTCCAACTCGGTGGTTCACCTACTTTCCATGTATATCTCCACCAGAGAAGCTCCCTGCTCCACCTGGGAAGAAGGACAGAGAGCCCAGCACAGAGCCTGACTGCTCCCTCTCCGTCTCTCCCTGCCTGCACTTTTTAAGATTTTTTTATTTAATTTTTTTCCCATAGCCTGAGCCCTACCCAACCCAGCCAATCAATGCACACTTTCAGCCCAAACCGACTTGTTGGACTTTTCAAGACCCGCCGGGCTAAGGTTGAGATTGAGAACTCTAATTCCAAGCAAGATCCCAAGCATCCTCTGGGGCCCTGACTGGGCTGCCATGCATCATGCTAAACATCTCTTTGTTGTTACCTTTCATCTGTGGGTACCTGCCACCTCTCTCAGCCCATCCTGTGAGTTATGGGACTGCAGGAGGTCATGGCTGCAACCCCTCCCCACTTGGCGTGAAATGTGCAGAACAAACGGATCCAGGAATTACACAGAGATTGGACACACTGGCTGGATATCTAAGAGCAGAGCTCTCGTAAAGGTCTCTGTGGCCAGATAGGTGTGAAAGGGTTACCAGCCCATCTGTTACCGAAACAGAAAAATGTATCCTCTTTGAGGTGACAACCTTAGAGCATTCTTTAAATTCTCTCTTTTAGCTTTGAGTGGCATCATCACAGCAAAGCTGCTGACAAAATGTAAGGTTTCCAAAAGCGTGGCCTTTAGATGTATTTAAAAGCACAGAATAACATCAGTAAATGCCATCTTTTGTCGGTGAGCCGACCAAAAATATGAAGATGCTATGGATGCCTGCAGATGTTTTTCTTTCTCTCATTTATGAGGTCCATTAAAGATAGGAATCTTAGTAATTTATAGTTCAAAAGGACACATCCACACTCTTAACTTCATTTCATCTTTTGATTTCTCACACACAACCTTAAGGAGATCACACAGTTTGAACAGTTTTTGGTTTTGTGCTTGCTGTTTCTCCATGTGTTATAGAGGAGACAGCCAAAGCTTGTTAGGCCTCGTGTTATTGAAGGGGCTGGGTTGAAAAGTCAGTTTGGTTACTGGATCTGAGATGAAAGGCAGAGGTCAGGAACGCTGTAGCCACTCCCAAGCACAGCATGGTGGGATTGCTATGTGCATTTGTGTGCATGTGTGTTAGTTTGTCTGTTCATGTGTATTTGTTTGAGTGAGTGTCTTGATTTGTATTTCAACAGTATCTGTACTCCTTGGATCTCTGTGCTGTCCAGTTGCTTCAACACAGTGTTTGCTGTGTGTCAGAGTATTTGTCTTCCTGGTCCTTGGAGTATGGAAAGTTCACAGTAATATCTCCAGCATGTCTACCCGTTCTTGGTTACTTCATTTCTTGTTCCTGTTTTAATCAACCTGCAGGGTGCACTGTTGCTGAAGGATCCACCAGGGGCTTTACCCCGCTTGGACAGTGTCCCACAATTACAAGTCCTGCTGCCTTAGTTACCTCTATGTTTTCTGCTCTCAATCAAGGTAATGAAACTCACAATAGGACAAGTGAGACAAAAGGACAGAGAAGGAACTTGTAGTTTCTTCACTATTACAACCCATGCAATGTCAAACACCAAAACACAAGATAATTGTGTCAGTGTAATATAATAGTGATTTGACAAATTTAAAATGAAGAGAAACTGGGAGATTTAGAGGAAAAACAGCATGAGAATGACTATTTGCACCATACAACAATTCATCAGTGGTTGACACAACTTTAGCACTGCTGTTGTTTTCCCACCGAACAAATGAGATGACCCCAGAACCATGCCTTCTCAGGGGAGAAAGGAAATAGAGAGTTGTTTGAGTTGTTTTGGTACTCTCATAGGAATTGCAAAAGTAGAACATTGTTTTTACAATATACTTGGGAGTTTGTGTAACATAAGCCAGTAACTTCACTGCATATGGATAGGATAGCTCACCGGGGTGAATTTGGAACTGTGGTGGAAAAATATATACGAGTGTGATGCTATAATAAGACCCAGAAACTCAAGGTCACCCTTGCAAAGTGTTTAAAAATACATCTAGAGCCCCTCCAGGTTTATGCATATGGAGCAGCCCAGACATTAACATTGTAACAGAGGTGGCGGGTGCACTGTGGGACATTTCCACATGCATAGCACTGCCTTAATAATCAGAGGAAGAGCTATTTTTCGGAGGTATTGTTGCGTCCGAGACCTTTGAGACACTACAGGAGGTGAGTGCTGTGACTGTGCTGTGGTCAAGTAGAGAAGTGGTGGCGTAGGTGGAAGTGGCTTGGACAATAAGCGTCAGCCCACCCTTCCCATAGTAAACTTGATTTCCTGTTGCACTGTTTTTAGTCGGACCTTTAAAATCCATGAATGGAGTTTTGCTTGAGTCTTTAAAGGTCATTGATGAATCTCGAATAACAGTCAAGCAGTTAGCAGAACCTATTAAACAACCACAGGTTTTATTTTGTTCCTTTATTCCCTGTACCTAACATATCCAGGTCACTGAGGTGAGATTTGTCCTTCTAAAAGAAGATCTGAAAACTGCATGTACTACTACTACTACTGTGACTACAATAACAATGCTGGTATTTTTCAAAAGGGCAAATGAGTCTAATAAAATGTGTTTTCTGGTAATACCATATTGATAATACCAAAATACATATTTTGTTAACGTATTAAGATAATAGCTCCAAGGCACTTGGGAAGGATGATGCTATGATTATCCACTCATAAATGGGCTTGACTAGCAGGATGTGGATTGGAAGGATGCCTCTGAACAGAGAACCTTTGTTTTTATTAATCCCTCAGGGATTTTCTAAGGTCAGCCAAACTTGGCTGGATTCCATCACAGTCACATGTGACTGTTTGGGCCTACGTGTTTGTATGATACAGATGAGGTGTTTGACTCCTGCAGGCATTTCAGTGATGTAGTTCTGAGAGCCACTGATGCAATAATTCTGCATGCTGTGGTTTTATGCACAAAGTTTCCTCTGAATCCTACGTCATGTTCATTGGTTAACAGCTTGCTAAAATGCCAGCTGACATTAAGAATGATCTTTCAAAGGCTTAAATCAATGCTAAGCCTTTTGGTGTTAGGATATCGTCAGAAGATCAATAGTTGTGTGTTGCTTTGAGAGAAGGGGGACAATGTGGAACATGAAGTGGGCTTGTCATGACTGAATGTAGGGTGGAAGTTGTACAACAACATCATTGTCAATTTGATACAAACAGTGGATCAATGGTTTCCAGCAGAGATGAGCACATTGATCAGTAAAAATACTGAGAGCTGCCCTCTGTTTCCAGTGGGCCTTTGTGCTCCATATCTATTTTTAGAAAGCCTATGGCAGTAGATGAAGGCACGGCATCAGGGATCTATTCAAAGTTAGAAAGTAAACTGACCTCAAGGTCAGTGCACAATAAGTGGATGCTCTGAAACTGTGTTTTTGCCTTTTTGAAACTCTGTTATGGTTCATTCTTTCTCTCACACCTCAGATTGAAGGTTCACCGCAGATGAATGAACACATTTTTCTGAAAGGTTTTTTATTTTTGAGGGTACACGTTGATTCATCTCTCTCCTTGAATAGCACCACCTCTGTCTTTTTTATGTCCGGCCTCTCTCGCAAGAGCAACACATAAAGCTGCATGGGCTCCATCTAACTGTGGTATTAGCTGCAATGCAAAACTTTGTTGGCAATGTTTCAAGATTAAGTACCAAACATGACTGCCTTTAAATGCGTTTTCATGTTATTTGATCCAACCTGTTAAGTGCATTCTATATCACCCTGAAAGTCCAACAGGAAATACCACAGGATGCCAG
The DNA here is from genome assembly GCF_006386435.1 of Epinephelus moara. Lineage (NCBI taxonomy): Eukaryota > Metazoa > Chordata > Actinopteri > Perciformes > Serranidae > Epinephelus > Epinephelus moara. The sequence goes on along the minus strand of NC_065511.1, from coordinate 22,583,284 downwards.
ACAGAGTAACCCAATAAAAACAAGAGCGCCCATATCATTAGTGGGGAAACACGCTCACATAACACATCCAGATGTACAGGCTAATTGGATTTTACCATCAAATCAACAGTCATAGTGCCTTTGTGCTTTTATGAAACTGACCGCAAGGTAAAGGGAAAATGGGCTGTTTGAAGTGACAAAACTTTACCCGCAGCTTTTAGCAGGTAGGATGGCTGGGCTTTGTTGCCAATATAGCATGCTGTACTCCACATGCAGAGACTGGGGCAGCAATGTGCCATGGCCTCACTCACTAAATTGATCTGAGAACTCTTCCACAGTTTGCATTGGTGAGTCATCAGGGGCTGATGTAAGTAAGATGGCGGGCATTGAGGTAATTGGTGTGGAGAGGTAATTTCCCTCCTGTACCAGGGCTGCCCCTAGAGCTGTCAGGTGGCCACAAGAGAGAAGAAACTCAGGGACAGGGGGGAGGCATGGTTACGTCAGGAGTTGCTGTTATTATGCGCTATCCCCTCTCTTGGGAGGAACATCCCCTCTGACTGGAGAACTCAGCACCTGACAATGATCACATCCGCCACAGTCCTCCCAGGGTAGCATGATGAAACACTGCATCCACACAGGTAGAAAGACAAGCAATAGGTAGGAAGTCAGAGAGGTGGATAAAATGAATTTGATTAAAACAGATTCTCATAAACATTAATTGATTAATATCGCGTAAGAGGGCTATTAGAGTCACTCTGTGATGAGTTTGTGTTACAATAGACAACCCCCCTCTGAGATACACGGGGGCTTTGAAGTTCAGAGAACACGGAACAACAAAACATGGCTGACTCATCCCCTCCCACACATGGATCATCCGCTATTAAGGGGAACAAAACATTTTCTTGCTGGATCAAATGAGTTATAAGGAGCACTGTTGTCCACCCCTCATATCTGTTGCAACACTTAAGTTCAGCTCCCTTCCTTCTCCAGTTTGCCTCCCTGCTGGGTTTCATCATGCACAGTGTGTCACAAGGCAGCAGTGCTATGGTGATTAAGCTGCAGAACTTGGGAGTTGAGTTTGGAACTGGTACAGTAATTGTGGTAATGTGAGTAGGCTTATTTGGGAGAAAAAAACAAGTCTCCAGGTTATGACCAGTGTTTCTTGAAATAGAACGGAAACAGCTGAGGTACCGTGGCGGAAAGTATCTCTTATTGTCTTATTATATTTCTAGTCCCAGTAGATAATTTAAATTGGCTGAGTTGAAGTAAATAACATGATTTGTGTGACGTGTGTACAGATGCATGTGTATGTGTGTGTTTGCTGACATCTATAATGGCCTTTTGTTTAAATTTGGAAATTGCTGGGGGCACTTCATCGGTCTGGCCCACTTGTTCCCTCATCTCTAATATTCCCCCCACTCTGTGTCAGTGCTCTGATGTCAAAACATACACACATGCACAGACACAGACACACACACACATGCACACACGCACACATACACACGCAGAGTTTGTGTTTGATATGAGGGAGGTGACAGACAGTCGAGCCCATGCCCCGGAGAGCAGAACGGAGTGGCTCTCCAGCAGGGACGCTGACGTTCACACTTAAATGCTTTAATAGGACTAAAGTAGACAAAGGCCGCCAGTGACGCAGTAGGAGCTATAATGGGCTTGCCACATTGCAGGTTTACTGGACCCTGCCTATTGGACAGAGCTATTTCCAATCCTACAATCCCTCATCAGCCTCAGGAAGCTAGTTATAAATAAAAAGTGTAGGTTAATCGCTGCTAACCTGCCCCAGTGAATTGTTTATTTTTTCTTGTTTTTTTAAGGAGCAGTAGGTCAGGTTGTCTGGGTATTTTCTGGAAACTTATTACTTACAAGTGCAGAGAAATTTGTTTGATTTCTTGTACTTTTGTAAGACAAAATAAAGCTAAATCTATTTATATTATACAGGGCAGTCTGTCAACAACCACTTAACAAATAGATTAACAAATAAATAGATAAATAAATAAAACTAATCCACAAATGATCAAAATTTAAAGGCAAAAATAGTCTGAGTAGCGGAAAATCACAGTAACAGGAAGATTGCGAAATATGACCTCCTAATTTCAAGACAGATCTTACTGTCATGTCATATAAATAGGGATTTCATTGTCATGATAATTATCAATCATGTGATGGCCTTACTTCCTCTTTTGATCAATTACGCCTCAGCCTATGTTCAGGTCAGCCTGCAGGGTCAGAGCTTGCCTGCTCTGACAGATACTGTGACAGATGGAGCTCTGGGTCTTTAGCCATCATTACCTTGGACTTGAAGGCTTGTTATCTCTCACACCATCTTATCCAACTTCACTGCCAAAACTAATTCACGAAGATCAGGAGTTTGCTAAATCTGTTCAACTAAAATGTGTCACTAAGGGGAGATTGGAATAATAATTTCTTGACAGATTTGCCACAGTGTTCCATGTTTGTGAAAATCATTCTTCAGCTATTACACAGAGTAAACAAGGATGAAAAACATTTTATTTAGATAATTAATGAGTTTTGACACTACAGAGAAGCGGTGGGGAATGACAACAAATGCACGAGTCCCCTTTTTGTATATGAATAATCAAGTAGCGCAATATCATACATTAGCTTCAGAGTTGTTTTTTGCCTGGGGCGAGCCTGCAAGCTGTGCATTTCCTTCTTGGCTTCTTGGTTGTGCTGTGATAAAAGGACCGAGGGGTTAAATGTTTGTCCAGCTGAAACAACACAGTAAAACTCCTTCTCTGTGTCTCTGTAGCCGAGTCGTCAGAGCTCAGGACCTAAAAATAGCTGTGCTGGCTCCACGCCCCTGGCTGGGGGACAGGTCAAATTATGAAGGAAGATGAAAAATTTAAAGGCACAGGCTGCTTGGCCACAAACCCAGCCCTGCATCAGTGGTCAGATAGAACATTTGACTTGACTTTTATGGGCTGGAGTCAGATTATATTAACTACAGATCTTGGCCAGATTGGGATGTAATATTAATTGAAAAAGTCCTACTACAGAGCTACTTGATGCTCAGAATTTAGTATTAAGGTGTTTGAGATTTATATGTGTACAGTAGTGTGTTGTTTTTGATATTCTTCTGCTGCTTCATACAGCATCAAGATGGTTCTCGACACAGTTTGAGAGGTTTATGTAATTGCGATCATGGTGTTATGGCATCTTACAGTTGGCTTCCTTGGCTAACTGAAAGCATGCTTCCTGAGTAACAGTACTGCCCTGGATACACACTGAACCCCACACATACACTTAGCTAATGCAGTGAGGTAACACTCTGAGTCTTAAATGAACGCAGTGTTCATTTGGTGTCTGGCTTGACTTAACACATCTTGTTGTTTTTTGTCACTCATGCAGATTTTTACCTAAATGCCACTGCATTTCTGTTCGGTTGCTTGTTGAACTATATCACCATATTTTTTGTACTATTTGCCCAAAAAATGTCAATACACTATTTTTATGTTTTGTGAATCATATAAAAGACAAGCAGCCCTTTTACAAAACCTTTGACATAACATACGCAGCACAAAGGTGAACTTTACATGTGCCTCTTTCAGTACATCAAGGCAGAAATGGATCAGTCCTCCCATGTACCTGAGAGAACAAAATGAAGACATAAATAGAGTGAGTGAGAGAGACTGGTTCAACAAATCATAAAAGAGAGAGAGAGAGGAATCAAGCCTCCATCTGCAGAGAGGGAGTCAGGAGACATGCCTTCTGGCAGGAGCAGAAGAAGACAGCTGTGTTTGGTGTGGTATTTTTAAACGCATCAATGCTGCTCCAATCCCCGCGCCTCGCCTGACCTATTTTTAGCCAGGGCTGGCCATTGTTCTATTTCTGTCACCTGTGGGCCACGCAGTTGTTGATTCACATGCAAATGAAGCTTGCTCCCTCCCTGGCTTGCATTACTGCCTCAGCGAGGTGCTCAGTGCTCAGTACACGGCTTTCCTAGCAACTCAGCTTTACATTTTTCTCAGTCTCTGCTCAGACACTTTGCTGAGGAGAGAAAAAGCCACTGAAGAGGAATAGGGAGAGAGGCAGATAAGAAGAAAAAAAAGCTGGACTTGCCATCCTCTCTGAAAACTGTGTTAGTGTTTGGACCAGATTGAAGCAGGCACCGGGAGAGTGGCAGCCCTGCAGAGAGTGTGCAGTTTGTGTTATTGCTCTTCAGTGAGAGTGGTTTATCAGAGGAGGAGGCAGAGGAAGGGAGAGAGTTGCCTGTTGTCGTGGTCTCTCCCCTGAGTGGCTGAGGGGTGGCTCTTGGTGACAGGAAACGCAAGGCTTGCAATGAGACCTGAGCGCTGAGTGGAGTATGCTGCAGACGATTTACGAGGGCGAGTCAAGTTTCTCCACAACAGAAGGGCACGTTGGACACCAGCAGCCCCTCAACCAGAGCAAGATGCACAACGTGAACAACTCAGGTGATCACATAGTCCAGTGTTTCTACTCCTTTTGAGGAATCTCTGTTTTTATCCCTTTTTTTTCTCTTCTCTGCCTTTCCTCTATCTCTGAATCTGATCCTACTTCTCCGCTATTTTACATCGTCTGTGCCTCTCGCACGCATTCACTCTGTCTCTCTCTCCCTCTCTCACATACTCTCAACTCTTTGCGCTCAGCCGGTCTCTCATTCTGTGTGAAAACAGAACTCAAAGCTTCTCAGCACAGCAACGTGGTAGGATCAGGCACTTCTTCCTGAATCAAGGTATTTGCTCTTGTCATGGTAAAGACTGCTTTATGATTTGTCTTTCTCAGAAGGATTGTGACCTTAATGTGTGTTAAACGATGTTTTGTGAAGAGTTAAAAAGTGCTGTTTAATTTTATGTATTAAACACGCACAGAGTGTTGTAATTCTACTAAAATGAGGAAACGTGTTAACACTATTCCCATGCTCTAGTTGCCTGAAATGAGTCACTGTGAACATGAAAGGGATGTTGTGTTTTGCCAGCTTCCATGTCAGTGTGCACTTTTCAGGGAACAGAAAAAACTGTGACAGAAATACTGAGGGGACAACTGAAAGGTTTCTCTCAGGATATTTACCACAGACATTGACTGTTCTATTTTTGACCTGAGAATTGAATTGAAGAGGACATGGCTGACATCAGTATGACTAACGTCTATTCACTGTATTGACTCAAGATGAGTCACACCTAATTTACTTTTGTTTTTTTCAGCATGTAGCTATTGATAAAATGTGAAAATTGTCTCCTGAAATTAGTTCAGAGTTGAAGCATTGTGCTCTGTAAACACATTGTGATGTGGGCTGCTGAGAAGCATGTGTAATGAGAAAGTACAGACTGAGTCATGTGAGTGCTTAATTTACTGACAAATATATATAGACCTTTGAGTTGTCGCTGCCTTATCTACAATTAGCCAACAGCAAGAGGGGACAACACAATGTTGAGTACTTCAAACTAATAGTTAGATATTTTAATTTGATTCAGTATTTTTTATGTAAAATATAAGTAAGGAACTCTCAACAAGAAATAAAAAAACAGCCCTAAGTCTGTCTTCAGGCAAGCAAAACGAGTGACTGAAAACCTCCAGAGGCACTGGGCTAAACGTGAGGAGATTTAAAAATAAGACGGGGGATGACAGGGAGATGACACATTCCATGTCTGTCAATAGAGCAGGTTATTTGACTATCAGGCTACAGGAGCAGGGCTTTCTTCTCCTGCCTTAGCGGCCTGTGAGCCAAACAACAGATATACCGAGCGCCTGAATTCGGGCTCCTTGCTTATTCTGTGGGTCAGCTATTCTTAGGTGAGTTATTTTCAGCTTATGGCATTAGCCTGCTAAGATTAGGCGTCTGTGCGTTATCATTCCATCTCGGCATGCTCCTGATATAACAGTGGTTTGGAACAGATATTTATAGAGATTTCTGTCATTTGCCGGTTTAATTTGTTCTTTCCACTTTATAGTAAATCACTTGACAGTGACTAACATTATCTGTCTAAAAATGCTACTCCAGTACGCCTTTGTGTGAGTTTACTAGATGTCATGTGAATGTTGTTGGTAGAGCACACATTCCCTTTAAAACAGACATGGGGGTGGGCTTATTTTGTGCTCTGTATTAATGTTTTAGGATGTTAATTTATTTGTCATGGTTATTGTTGTTGAAGTGATCTTTGTGTGAGCTAAATAGTTTACTTGTGAAATGTTGTATAAAGCAAACCTCTTGACATTTTATGTGATACTCTACTTCTCTGTTGTTAGATTTCAAGTGGAACATGAAAATAAAGGGCGTAATCCCATTTTTATTGTGATCAGTGTTAGTAACATCAAAGTTCTGACAAAAACAGTCCTCAGATGGGCTCTCCAACAAGGGAAAACTAATTAGTTTCCCCTGGGTTCAAAATATTATGTAAAATGTCACGCAGTCTCCTTTCAGTAAGGGCCTTTCAGACAATAACAGTGCTGCACCTTTCAAGTCCTCTTGTGTGTATCTCATATGCATTCAGGTTGTCTTGTGTTTTTGGTGTGCTCACCTCTGAAGAGGTTGTGCAAAATAACACAAATGAATGAGATTTTCTTTCAGTATTGCTTAACAGCTGCTCATTATAGCAATGAGGTAACATATTATTTGAAAACCATCAGTAATTGTAAGGCAAACAGCTTATTGGACAAAAAGCTCAGCTGAAAGTGTAGTAACATGTGCATATTTTTTCTTTTTTTCCTAATATGCATGGCATTGAAAAGCACAGTTTATGGCTTTTGTTTTATCAGTAAGGCCAAGGGATGCCTTTCCTCTGGAGTGTTTGCTGTGGCTCAAGGCATCAAGGCAATTGACTGATTGATTTATTAGGAATGTTATTGACTGTAGGATCTGGTGCCAATGTTGTCCACTGAGGAGAGGATAATGATTTAAAAAAAGTCTTGATGGAGGGACTTGTTAATTATCACCTACAGTTTCCTGGGTTTTCTCCATGTGTTTGCTTAGATAGATAGATTTAGTATGTGGTTTGAGTGTTGTTGTTTTGTTAGACAGTTTGGCATGATGGCAGGACAGGCGACTGGACTGCTGGCTCCCCTCAGCGAAAGGCCCGTGTTGGTTCAGCTCAGCCCTCTTTGTTAGCAGATAGCTTGCAAGCCACAGCTCTGGCTCAGCTGCAAGGACGAGCCTGAGTCTTAAAAATAAAGACCTGTTTCTTGCTTTAGACATGCCAGCTGCTCAAAATAACAAGGCACTTAATGAGAGATCCAGCGCCACATTGCAGTCCCAAGCATCAGCTTATTTTTGCCCTCAAACATCTTCTGTATCTCTGGTTCTATTTATACTGTCAGACAGGGAATTTAGATCAGCAACCATCTCTAGTGCTCACTGAATACATGCAACATACAACATGTTTAAAGTGTAAACAGAAAACAGACTGTGCCATTATGTATATTGCCAAAACTGTTTTTTCATTTATAACATAAACACTGAATCCATGGTCAGTAACATTGAGCCATGTATCCTTATAACACAGTTGTTTCACTGGAAAACAAAAGGAGCAACGGCTCTTTCAGCGCTAATGGTGAGCTACACTTTAAATTGTGGCATTGTTTTGGTTGTTTTACTAGTCTTTGTTTTTTTTGCCACAAAGTAGTTATGAGGAAATCTGTGAAAAGCAGGTTACTGAACTGTGACAATCCATAACCATATATATCATAGTATTTATGTGCATTGATTACACAGTTTATGTGCTGCAAAAAAATTGAGACTGAGACTAAGGACAAGGTAAATCAGCTCATTTGTTTGTTTGATTCTTAACATGTAGGATTCAAGTGATGTTTTTTAACTTCATGTGAATGCAACTATTGCAACATGTGCATTTTTATTACTGAAAAACCAACTTAACTAAGCCTAAATTCCTGAATAAATATTTATGACTATAAACATCACTTTTGTACATTTTCTTAAACCTCCACAGGGCCCAAAAACTGTTTATTCGGTTATCAACAATTACCCATCAACACTAAACTCAATGTGTTACAGCAAAATTTAAGTTTTTTCTTTTTGAGGATAAAATCTGAATATTATCAGCCTTATTCGGTGACACCAAAAGGTACCTCTAGGTGTGAACTAACTTGTTAAGATGTAAAAATAGCTGTGCCATTTTCAGTATAAACAGCTCTTTCTCAAGTTAGTTGTCAGTTTAAGTGCTTGCGGGGAAAAAAGATTACACTGAAACGTCAAGGTGTTCTTTAAAACTACTAAAGTCCAACATGAGGCCGACTTATTTTGATAATGTTTTACTATAAGTAGCTACGTATTTCAGACTCTTCGCATGTAATAGTAATGTCACTGGTGATGTGTATCTATTCTCTCTCTGGGGTGGGAAGACTGCTAATGTGGCCTGAGGCAAAAAAAAGACAGCCATCCAACATCTCAAATTAAGGCTGTGATTGTCACTCTAACCACCACCAAGGCTAATGAGAGGCAGATCGGTTATAGAAATAAACACTTTGGGGACACTGGCGGTGCGATGCTGCAGTGGGAGTGTGGTCACAGGCCATGAGTCACCCTATCCCCCCTTGGCAGACCCTCCACAGGGAGGAATTTGGGCATGGGGCCGGGTGCTTGTCGCTCCCTTGTGCTAAAAACAAATTTGGGACCTGTCATTCATAAATCTCTTGTTTACCAGTGCCTAGAGACACGTCTGTGCACTTTCTACCAATCAGAATGCACCTCACTTTCACCCGAAAAAAAAAAAAAAGCATTCATATCAGGGGTCATGATTGCCAGTGGCACTATAGGACCACTGAACCAGAAGTGTCAGGCCCTTCTTTGCGAGCGATCATTTCAAAAGTGACCCGAAAGTTACATAAATGCAACACTGCGCTTTTATTTTTGCCCGTGTTAAATTGAGCAGGCGGCCTCGCAACTGTGACAGTCTTTCGCACATTGTCTATATTAAGACCCTGCTCAGAAAAGCATTTATATTTAGCCCTAGTTACTGGTGGTTCCGTATTCTCCTCTGCCTAAGGAGTATTTTTGTTATATAGAAGCAGACAATTTCAGTTTCAGACTAGTTTCAGGGTGCATTTGACTTTAATATGTCAACTAGATATGTAGGGCTAATGTATTCTGTGGTTGAGTGAAGTACATAGACAGAGGCATATTTTAACTTTTTCTTTGTCTCAATCAGCATGGAGATTAATGTCAGTCATGAGGAATCTAAGTTGTAAATTATGCATTTGGTGGAGGCTTCAGCAGAGCTCGAACAACGCCTGCCTACCTTAAGGACCTTATTATGTTCCCTCAACATTGTCATCCCATCCAGCGTGATTCTTGCTAACACAGTGGACAGACAGCGGACAAGAGTAGAACAGGCACATGCGGCTGTTGTGGTTTCCTCAAGGGCCATTTCATACAGCCTTGATTATCAAAGGTGGCTTAAGCTTTCACACTCCTCTTCCTCCTCCCCCTTCCCATCCTGTTAAACCACTGTCTGAGATTTTCTGATGGAGGCTCAGCTTGATGTACTGATCAAAGTGGAGATCCTTAATGCCAGTCACAGTGAGGGTACAGAATGAAATATGAGATTAATTAGATATCTCAGTGGTGAATTCTCCCAGGCAGCAGGTGTTTTTTGTTGCTATATTTAGGTCCATTAGGCAAAAGTAGCACCAGGGCTGTCTGACTCTCTGAGCCCTTCAATGGTTCACAGGTTCTCATCTGCCCCTGGAACATTGCCCGAGACAGAAGAGTCCTTTGTCAAGTACTTACAAGCTAAGATTAATATTCCCTGTCAGGAGAGAAGGGTCTGTTCTACAGGTGCCTGTTCTCTGCGCCTGCCGAGCCGTTGCCCTCCTCTGTCATTTCGTGGAAGCTGTTTTTAGAACACAGAAAGAAAAATTACAGTACGGGAGTCCCCTCTAGCTGTCTTCACTCTTTGAACATGTTTTAAGACAAGTTATCACTTAACCACTGAATCTCTACTGTGTGTGTGTGTGTGTGTGTGTGTCTGTCTGTGTGTGTCTGTGTGTGTCTGTGTGTGTATGTGTCGGAAGGTTTTGTAATGCTTTCTCTCTGTCTCTCTCTGCTGGGGACTCCTTTCTTATATAAGAGCTGAAAAGCTGATATAATAGTCAACATGTCACATTGCCACTGTAGGCAGGAGATGACATGCAGTGAGACTCGATATCTGCAGGATGGGGAGACATAATTACGTCGCCAGCGTTGCCATGGCAGCGGCAAGTTAGGGTGGTGGATACTAGGGTGTGGGGGTTGTCACAGACCAGGATTGCGCCACTTGCTTTTATGTTTCTATTTATAATCATCACCGCCGCATACACATGGAATGGTGGCAATGAAAAACAGGCTACATGACAAAACAAATGGGCGCCAGTGAGCTTCACAGCATCAGTGAACAGGAGGGCACTGCTTCCTAATTGATGGCTACTGTAGACTGACGCTGCTTCTTTTGGCAGGTTTAAACTCCTTTTTATTGGCATTTCATTGTAGTTTATGAGGATAAATGCATGACAGGACCACCACAAGGTTATTCATGTGAACATATAAATCCTAACGTGTTGGTTTTCTCTCATGCTTCCAAAGAACAGGTGATGTAGTAACATTGCTTGTATTTGTTCCCTCAGATGTGACCCTTGAGAAGATTACAGCAATGAATGCACTCAATAAATCTCCCTCTAGCCACAGGAATTTTAAGTAGCTTTGAATATTTCTCTGGTCTCAAAATGGAAGAGACATTATACAGTCTGGACGATACGTACCCGTCCTTGAATGTCACATCATGATCAGCATAAATAATATGTAATTTTGACATTTTTGTTTAATTACTGATCAAAGATAGGTGAAATGGTTCAAAGATGTAATTTTGTGGAAAGAAAAAAACATTTCTTACTGTAGCAAGGAGTCAATTAAATACAGGGTGGATGAAAACAAGCATAAAAATGATAAAGAAAATTATTATACAATCACTAATCATCCTCTATGGAATAGAGAGATGAAGTAGCCCTGTCTCCCATGTTCTTAACTTGCAATCGATTTTCTCTGTGGAACAACCTATATATAGAGCTCGGAGACCAAAGGGATGCCCTCTCACTTTGTATCTGGCAATTACTTATAATGGAGCTAGTTGTCAAAGACAAAGGCAGTTTTTACGGATGCACACTTTGCAGCGTCTGCACTCAAGAGCAGAAATGGAAAGATCACAGGAACATGAATTCATAAACATATGCGGGTTCCATGCACAAAAACATTTTGCCTTAAATCATGTATGTTAACAAGGGATATATCTGCATGATGTTCTGGTAGAGACATGGAGGCCTTCCTTTTATTTATTCATCAAACAGTGGGAAGATAGGGTTTATGTAAATACTTTAAATGACCACTTGAACATTTCGTGCCAACTGTCCATTGAGTCTGTTATACAGCTGCTCCCAGTAGACGCACAGTATGCTGACGGATGTGATCCCATGTTTGTTTATAGAAACTCTTATAATTGCAGGTTTGCGAGGATCACAACAGAGAAAGCTGTGCTCCTCATTTCTGACCCTTCTTTCGCTCCCCTCTCATGCTTTATTTTTTTCATTGTTAAAACACCATGTCTCTTTTTTAGACTCTTAATTTTCCTGTCCTCTTTCACTCTGAGTATGTTTTACTCTGCAGCAATATACTGCCATATACAGCTACCTCAGGTTGCAGGATTTGAGTTGATACAGTTAAAGGTGCAATAAAGGGACTAACAAATCTCCTTTTTCTCTTTTTTTTCTCTCTGCTTTCATCTGTGGCCTGCAGTAGACATTAAGTCAGACGTGCCATTGGCTGTGGAACCCTTATCTCCGTTGGACCTGCGTACAGATCTGAGGATGCTGGGGTCAGGCTCGGACCCGGGACTGTGGGAGAGGCAGCTGCAGCAGGAGCTGCTCCTCATTCAGAAGCAGCAGCAGATCCAGAAGCAGCTACTAATCAGCGAGTTCCAGAAGCAGCATGAGAAGTTGACCCGTCAGCACCAGGCTCAGCTCCAGGAGCACCTCAAGGTCAGCATTGCACCGAACAGTTGCATGGAGGACAGCACAGCAGTGTACACAGTGGCTCAGCACAGCACCACAGTGTACAAAACGGCAGAGCACAACGCAGCATGGCATACTGCAGATCAGTAGAAAACATTATAGCTCAGGACAACATTACAGAGTGCAGAAAAGAAGAAACAACTTAGCACAGCAAGGCAGGGTGTTGAGCAATACATTACAGAACAGCGTGAGTTATGTTTTTACAGACGAGTACAGAATAGTCCATCACAGAAATAGAGAAACTGCAGAAGCTCACATAAGCCATTTTCATTTCAAAAACATATTTGTCAGTGTGCTCTCTTCATGCTAACTTGAGGCCTGCGTGTTTCTCAGCTCCAGCACGAGCTCCAGGCCATGAAACAGCAGCAGGAACTTGCAGAGAAGGAGCGTCGTCTAGAGCAACAGCAGCAGCAGAACCAGCAGGAGAAGGAGCAGGAGAGGCATCGGCGAGAGCAGCATGTTTCCAGCCTGATCCTCAGGGGCAAGGAGCGCTCCCGGGAGAGTAAGAGCTTGACACCGTCATCATCACCATCTCCTTACCATCAGGGGTGGAATTAGTTATTTTGTGGGCCTGAGGCAAAAGCGAGCATGGGGCCCCAAATCGTAACCCTCGCATTTCCATTATCCTTTTTATGCATTACTTTAGAGTGGGGCCTAAGCGAAATATTAATGTAACAGCTGGATAGCTTTAGCTTTAATAGCTTTACTGCAGCTGAAAACTCCACTTGTATGTTCATATTGGGTCATATACATGTTCTACATCATTATTAATAGGATAACAGCCTTCGATTCATGTGGCAGGATATAGGTTTACTGTAGCCTTTGTAGGCAAGTTAGCCATAATTAGCCATAAAATGCTATTTTATTTTCATAAACTACATTGGCCTGATATTAAACTGTTTATTCAGATCTCCCTTAGCTGATGCAAAACCAATAGCTGCTCATCGCGGTGGTAATGTGTTTACTGTACCTTAATAAAACACCCACACAATAGTATTTGACAAAGCTAACTGCAAACCACTGAGATAAAAATGTAAGGATTAGTAAGGCTTCTTGCATACCCCTTGCATGTAGTCACGTAGATATTTTCGGTGTTACTGTTTTAATATATCCAGCAGCAGGGCAGTTGAGGTAAAATATTGTGTCATTGCTCTGGGGTGACAGCAGATACAGATATCTCAAAAGCTAATGTGTATAAAACCAGAACTATCTGCGAGTACTGTGAGAAAATGTGTTTTTACTTGTTCGGTGAAGCAGCCCTTTAAGACAATATCCTCTTACTTACTAATGGCAGTTTCAGTGGGATCATATTATGCAGTATAGCAGTAAGGTTAAACATTCACGTATAGACTAATGTTCTCACTGCATGGGACAATGTGATTGCTCTTCATAAGCAGGGCTGTTCTGATTTCATGTCTTCGGCTGTTGCAGACAAGATTTGTCAATATAAGATCTAAGTGTCCTGGAGGATGTCTGGGCACTGGGCACATTACTAAGCTGAAATGAATTAAGTCATCAGATGAACAGGAATATCCAGCATCAAATATAATGATATAATGATGACATGGTACTTAAGCAGTACGTGCTGCTGATGATGACATAAGGTTGGCCAGTGACATTTAAGCTTAGAATTAAGGAGAAAATGTCTTTCTATAGCTCGATGAAAATAGCCTCAGATATAGCATTTCATTTCTGTTTTTACCTTATAGCTAATAATAGACAGGATTTATGACTTTGTCAGGTCAGGTAATTTGAAACTGTGCCCTGCAACTGTAACCCTCCAAAGGGAAAGAACATCTCTCTGCAGTATCACTTTAGCAGCTTGAAACTAATATAGTGCTCTGAGACCACTAGGGGGAGATCTTCCTACATAAGTGGTGGCTGCTCAGGAAGACAGTGTAAACTCAGTATGAAGAAATAAAGGAGAAAAAAACCTCTGGAATTTATCTACTTCAAGACAGTGTTGAATTCCAGCAGTAAGTAACATGTGATACAGCTGAGGGAGTCTGTTACAGTAGGGTTAAAGCAGTGGAAGTATTCAGTATTCAGACAGAAGTACTAATACCACACTGTGTAAATATTCCAAGACGAGGAAATCCTGCATTCAAAACCTTATTTAAGTAAAAGTATTATTAGCAAAATGTATTTAAGGCACTAAAAATACTCATTGTGCCGTAAAATGTGCCCTATCAGTGTTTTACTATTATATACTATGTTTCTGGATTAATATAACTGCTGCATTAATGTGTGTGCTGCATTACTGCTTTATGTTTATTTTGTGTTAATTTTAACCCCTTTATATACTATTGGGTAGTTTAATCTACAGCAGTGCATCATATTCTGTAAGATCATCATATGTTTGTGGTGTCGCTCTCCTGTGATAATGGATCTTTGAAAAGTTAGCTAGTAATAAGTTAAGAAAAACGGCCCTCTTTTCAGATTTGTGGCGATACATTTTCCAGCTGATCCAAGACAGCTTTGCAGTAGGAGAATTTTTTGACACATAAAGTAACACTTTCTCCTTCACAACACAAGTGGAGATACTGATTCTGCCAGAAAAATGTAGTGGGTTAAAAAGTACAATATTTCCCTCTAAAAATAAAGTATAAAAATTAAAATACTACCTTGAATATGAGCTTCAGTTCAGTACTTGAGTAAATGTACTTTGTTGCCCTCCACCACTGGGATAAAGTTTGATATGTAGTATTATCTGTGCAATAATATATCATGAGTAAGAGCCCTAGGGTGACCCCAATCCTGTTGGTTCCGTCTTTTGGTCTCACAGGTGCAGTGGCAAGTACCGAGGTCAAGCAGAAACTCCAAGAGTTTCTGTTGAGCAAATCCGCAAAGGACCCCACCAGCAATGGAGTCAATCATTCTTTCATCCACCACCCAAAACTCTGGTACACGTGAGTATTTTCTGTTATTTATAAACACACAACTACTATATTTAAATCGCACAGAAACATAATCCACATCATTGTATCGCCCTCTCATGAGTTTGATCTATTTTTGTCTGATCAGGTCCTCTCACCACACATCACTGGACCAAAGCTCTCCACCTCTGGGCGGCACTTCCCCCACCTGCCAGTACACTCTGCCATCACCCGTAGAGAGCAAGGACGACTTCCCCTTGAGGAAGACAGGTTTGTTAATGCGCACACACACAGCACAGGCTTCAAAATGCAAATACACGTATATACATGCATGCATAAATCTGCATAGACACACAGCTAGTGAAAAAGATTGCAGTTAAAAATATTTCAGTGTGAGTGTTAAGATGTGACCTTGTTGTAGAAATTTTCCATGTACTACGCTGGGTTATAAATACAGTGAGTGTCTTTTTGACCCTTGTCAGTCAAGAGGTCGGTGTACCCATGGACTATTTCCTGAGGTTGCTTATGACCTGCTAATAACATCAGTTAGGCTCATTATGGACCCCCCACCCCCCCCCCACCCCGCCTCATCCCTCCAGGGCTCAAAACTTTCATAAGAGGTGACGCATGCCAGAAAAGTAACTTAAACCTTCCTTATTCCTATCGGATTATTCTAAAGCACACATGCAACAATACAGCTAAATTGTATGTTTTCACTTTATAAGTTAAAATTTTAATTAGGCTTATTTGTACTGAAATTACCTTGCCATTATTTAAAAGGAACTACATTTGTCCCCATGTTACAATAATAAACACAGTTCCAAGGCCTCTTTGAGCTGTTTAGTGGCAAATGGGAGAATTAGATCGGATTAATTTCTCCTGAGTTATGGGCTTTAAAAGCTATTTTGAAAAGACACAGGTTCCCACCAAAAAGCAGCTCAGGTTTGTTGGTTTAAAGTTCGAGGAATCCTTTGGGGATGGTTGTATAAATAAGAATAATTCCTGCCTCTTGGTTTGCACAAGCACAAGCTCGCCAAGCTAAAAACTTCATAATTCTGCAATGAGGTCACCAAATTACATTATGTTCTCTTCCCTTCTGTGTCTCTTTTAATTACATGGGAAAACAATTATACTTGTTGAGTTATTTAACTGCAGGCCTGTCATGTTGCGTGTATACATAATTTAGAGATCAGGCAAAGGAATTATATCTTGTAAAGTCTCTGCATGGCAAAAATAAATATTAGAAAGGTAAATGAAAGCTTTGAGAGCTTTTATTTATTGTAATCTCTTTTAATCAAAACATCTTCCCAGAACAAAGAAATGCCTCATGTAAATATATATTTGCATCTCTGGGATATGCCCTTAGACCCATATGGTAAGGAGCTGGCTCACAAGTATAATAACTAGCTGAAGACAGTTTTCTAAAATAACAGAGAGACTGTTTATGGTAGCATTGTTTGTCTTTCACTGTGAAGACAAAAAGGCATGTTTAAACAAATAACCGGCCAGATTGAGTTTCAGTCTCAACATTTTCATCTTTTTATTCATGGTTAAATCGTCTCCTCGCTGCTGTGCCTGCCTCTCTCACACTGATAAAACTATTTCTTGCTCTTTGGATTCCTGAATCTATATGTGGTCATTTCCTGCTTAGGCCTTCCTCCCCCACTTCCTGTCTGTCTTTATTAAAGTCCTCTGAGAGCTTGGCACCCGAGGGGGACACACAAAGGTAGTGTTGTTCCCTGAGCCACTGGCTGTCACTGATAGCTGATTGGCAGGTGTTGCCGAGTTAAGACGGGCACAAGCAGGATGAACGTCGACAGGACTGTTTGTTTAAGCAAAGATAGCTCTCTCAAAACAAAGTGGAGATGGCTCCAATGCTCCACGTTTTAGACTCTCGACTGCTTTATTCGGCCAAAGGGCTGAGCGCCATCTTTTTATGGTTGAGGTTCACAATGAGTTTATGATGGCTTGTAGCATGCAGTTTGGTGGTCAATAAGTCTCTTTAAAAACTGAAATAAAATTTGGCTTCAATCCATTTTGAGCACAACATTTAGTACGTACAGGAATAGACATTATAGTAGAACCTAAAAGTCTCCAAAAAATACAAACATAATCTGTAGAGACAACTGTTTCAGCTATGGATCAGTAAGTCCTGTAAATATCCCCTCAAGTAAACACTGTGCTTTGATCTCTACTATTAGGTGTCCCATTAATAGTTATATCATCCTTAAAAACAACAACAGAGCTGTAATGCCCTTGGCTTTATTTCACCCGTTCAAAAACTAGTTTAAAGAACCTCACATAATTAGCTTGTTTACTTGGTACATATCCTCTTTGTTTCACTTCCAGGGCCTAGAATAGACTGGACAGAGGGCACGCGATAGTCTGTGGCAAGAATAGTTGCAGCTTAGCAGTAAGAAGTGCAACACCCTCTCTGGTCTTGACCCAGTTACCAAATGTGTGCATTCAGCAGGTGCAGGAAAGATTTTCAAAAATAATCCCACAAAGGCAAAACTGTACAGCCCAAAGCGTATCAAAGTAAAGTTTGTGTGCAGTTACCTGATCTTGTGTATCAGAGGCATTGATGAAGGAATTGAAGTTGCTGATCTGACAACACAGAATATATCAACTCTGAAGAACTGTATCTTAGCTTTGGTTTAAGCGTTTATTTTGTTACAGAAACAGCAAACACTGAGCATTAATTCATCAGTGTCAGCATCACTTTAAACCAGAGTGTCAGGGAAAATGCATAGCAGGCCTCTTTATGTACAGAACACACACCTCAGCTTTCCACACAGCCATCTGTCCAGATCCACACTCTCATGGACGCAGACACTCAATGTGACAGCGGAGTTAAAATTCTGATTAAGCCGAGATAGCATAACACATTCACTTGCACAGCCACGAGCCCTGCAGCACCACTTTCAAATGTAATAAGGTGATTGATTTATGACTCTGGTATATTGCAGCCATTACTGTATGTTTCCGTTAACTGAGAAGTCGGAGCAGAAGTGACCCAGGTGTTCAGTGTATGTGCTTTGCAGCTGCCATCATTGCCTCCTGTTGCACTGTGCATCAGGGCTTTTTTTTCCATGGAGACCAGTGAGAAAGTGTTTGTTCCCGAGGTGCTGTCTGGCGTTCCCGTGGCGACCAATTGGGATGCGTAGCTTGGTGGCAGCAGTGTGTAAAAATAGAAAGCAATCAAGGCAGCAGGGCGTGAAGCAGATTCATACGACTCCCAGCAGCATTTTCTCTCCATTTATCTCTGCTGCCTCCTTTCTTCCTCCCTCGCTCTCTTTCATTCTACCTCACACCCACAGGATTAGAGGTCTGTGCCACGTATTAGGGAAGAGGGTTTTGCTGCTTTTGACAAAAGCCAGAAATAGCAGCATCTGGCCCACTCTCCTAGCTGTGCCCCCATCACCGCTCCCTCTCCTCCTCCTCCCTGCAGTCATAGCCTCACTTCCCCATGTATAGCAGTATGTTGTACACGTCGCAAAAGACCTATTTAATTATTGATCTGAACTAAATAATTGAAACAGGTTGGCTATTGTGTAACAGGTTTACATAACTTCAATACAGCTTTGTGCTCTGGCTTTCTGTCAAAAGACCAGCTTATCTATTCTGCTTGTTTATTTGAGTGTGTAAGGCTAGCTGTGGGATTCCATGTCCAAAGGGTTGATGGGAAGTCCATATGAGACGTGTTGACCTAGTGAGTCACTGTCACTGTGACTAGACGGGAGCACGACTCAACAGCCAGGCACAAAAGACTTGCATTCACATAACAGATGCTTTCATTATTAAAGCTTGTTTCCTGCTTGCCTAGATTCAACCTCCACATTATTTCACATCTTTTGATTTATGTAATCTTTCCATAGCTGCATCTGTGCCACACACATCACATTTTTCAGACTGGTTTACTAATTAGTGATATTGTCTTATTTTATGAGAGGTTGGCAGAGCTGTATATGTAACTACCATTAGGCTGCTCTGTTCATTAGTCGGTCCACAAAAATTTCCCCACCCTTTGGCAGCCGCAGTTTTTTCCCCAGGTGGTTGAAATTTGGCATGGAGGTCAAGTGTGTGTGTGTGTGTGTGTGAAGGTGTGTTTTTGGGTTTCTGCTAATGGCCTAAAGGGGAAGAGGCACTGGGAACGGCCTATGACAAAAAGGCACATAACTTCTAAATGGATTCAGATAATATGAGCAAACTTTATAGAAAGACACACACAGACAGACAGACAGACAGACAGACATATATACTCACACCATTTTGCCATGTACCCTTTCATAAGTAATGAACAGGTTGTCTTAGAAGACATTATTGCACTAGTTACAAGTGTTTGTGAGGTTGTGTGTCTGTGAATGTGTAAAGGTGTGGATGCATGCACGTACATGATTGCAGGTGTTGCAAATCTGTGCTTATTTGAATACTTAAAATAAAGTGAGGCTGTAAAGCGGTGTTGTCAGTGATAATGTCCTGAAATCTCATTTAGCCACTTGTTAGTAACCACCTCTTTTAGGACACGTAAAAGCTTCAAAACTCACAGGTGGGGTATTAACTGACATATTTTATGTTGTAACGTAAAAGTCTCATGAGCTTGTGTTAACCACAGACCTTATTTCAGGCATCTAACAAAAAACCCATTCAAAAATACCATTTACTTCAAGACAAGGGAAGTGGAAGTGCAAAAATGCCAACTCATTTCTAGGTTTTAGGACTAATTTTCTGCACCACTCTATTACATTCTCAGTTCGCAAATTTTATCATAAAGTAAAGGGATTATAAAGACATGTAACCTCAGTATTTCATAAGTTCCTGGTTATGCCCCTGTGTAGTATTTAAACTTTTCTGTAAGTTGTTTAGAAGTAAAGGCAAAGGCAAAAAACGTGGGTCAAATAAGACTTCGTTGTGCAATGACTACACTTCCCCCCTATGTTCAACTTTTCAGTTCAATGTCATCAGCTTTGTTTCAGTACGTCACGGATGACAGTCATCAGTTGTGTGTAACAGTATTAGCGTGGAATAAGGCGTTCCTGGAAAAGAGCATCTATGCTCAGTGAAAATACCGTGGTTGGAGAGAGGTTTAAAAATGATTTAATAATATAAAGTGAATCAAAATGCCAATTTTTGACAAATGTTCTTAAATCCATCATTATTACCAGCTGAAAAGTTTGAAAGCAATATGTCTATTGTGAAGAATATTACATCAGCAATTCTGTCAACACTGATGGACTGGATTTGTAAATCTGGATCAGTTCAGGCCAAGCTGTGTGTGTGTGTGTGTGTGTGTGTGTGTGTGTGTGTGACATTGGAGTGTGTTCAGACTGTGTATTTGGGTATCTCTGTTTTGCATTAGTAGGAGGGGGCGTGGGGAGAGCCTGAAACATCTGCCATGTTTTTGTGTTAGTTTAACTGTTGCTACTGTATCAGACTGTGGTCACCAGGGCGGCAGGTAGCGGACTATTTCACTTAGAGCCTGTGTGTTGCTCAACCTAATTTAGTCCAGATGAGGTGGAAATGGGCCCAATCCTGACTCATTTAATTTATCTGAAACCTGCTCTGAATTTCTCTGAAACTGAAATTGTTACATGTCCAAGCGTGACAACATTGCTTATTTTTTAACTGATTTATAGTCTCTTTATTTCTCCTTAAGTTTCCTCTTATTTTACAGTGTTACTATTTTCTTTGATAATGTTCATTTCACTCAGGCAGTATCAAAGCACACTGTTTGACTCTGTAAAAACAGCACACTCACAAGACTATATAATCTATCTCCATTTGGTGGGGCTTCTTTATCGTCCAAAAAATGTGAATTGAGACTAACAGGAAAAAAATGTCTGTTTCTTCACTTTTAGCCTCAGAGCCCAACCTGAAGGTACGATCCAGACTGAAGCAGAAGGTAGCGGAAAGGAGGAGCAGCCCGATGCTAAAGAGAAGAGATGGAAACATCATGACTCCTTACAAGAAGAGGGCTCTGGAACTAATGGGTATGTAATGTTTCTGGCTATGTGTTGACATTTTTTTTCTTGTTACAACATGTGCTGAAAATTGTCTACAACTTATTATCTAGTGCTTTAAATGTTCTGCAAGAACAATACAATCCTGTATCATAGTTGTAGTTGTTACAGAGCTGCATAATAATCAGTCATTTTGCAATGCAGTAGCATATTATGGTCATTGCAC
The DNA here is from genome assembly GCF_006386435.1 of Epinephelus moara. Taxonomy (NCBI): domain Eukaryota; kingdom Metazoa; phylum Chordata; class Actinopteri; order Perciformes; family Serranidae; genus Epinephelus; species Epinephelus moara. The sequence continues at coordinate 22,562,195 of NC_065511.1, read as the reverse complement.
TTTCATGAAAGAAAGACCATTGTAATCAGGCAGCCATGACCGTACACATTAAACTGTTGTGAGGCTGCAGCTGTTGTGCCAAGCCTCTGTGTATGTGTGTTGTGTGTAGAGTGTGAGCATGCATACTGTGTCTAAACTCCTTGATGTTTCGTAGACTCTACGCCCACTAACAGTGCCCCCGGCTCCGGCCCCAGCTCTCCCATAGGGGCCTCCAGTGCCTTGGGGGCTGAAAATGGGCCCTCCTCTCTGCCTACTACCACAAAAACTGAGGTATGTCTATAAATCATCAACACTGCTTTTGATTTGCCAAAAAATGAAGCAAAAGTCATATGGCTGTTGTTATTCTGCATGCAAATCATTTGAATATCAAAACTATACTTTGATGTCAGGGCACTAAATGCCTGTCTGCCCTTCTGCTTGCAGCTATAAAAACAGCCAGTTGTCCTCTGTCTGTTACACTCCAGTGAAAATGGCTCCCCACACTGACATTAAAGAGGCACAGCTTGACCCACATGTCTGATTACCTCAAGTTTGCTTATGTAAAGATGACACATTATGCAGTGCAAAAACAACAGTAGAAATTAATGCTGCACATTAAAGCTGCACATTTTGCTATCCAACATTTTTCTTCCAGATGTGCTGTACAATCAGTTTTGTGTTTTGAAAAAAAAAAAAAACATCTTTAGTTTGGCTGTAAGGTTGCTGTTGGCTTGTCATTGTATTTCTGTCATTGGCTTGGCGGCATGCCTCCTCTGAGTTCTTCGGAGGCGTTTTGCAATGGATTCATGGCTGAGTTACCGACCAGAGCTCCCCTTGGACTGAGCTTACAAAGCAGACCATTATAGAGGGTGGCAGATATGACACATCTCTGAACAATCTTAACAGAACAGCTGTGTTTTCCTTAACCGTCGATGTTTACTCTCCCAGGGATGTCCAGCGACACAGAGAAGGGGGAGACGCCCTGACACCGGGCTGAAGGTTGGCGCTTAGGGAGGCAGACGAACTGTGGAGTTTAATTGATATCCCAGGCACTGGTAGCCAAAGACACCCACATGCTAACAACATAAACACACAGGATTGCTATTGTATCAGCCCGAGCTGAGGCTTTCATGAAAGTCATTGGTGGACTGTGGGGCTGCCCGTAGACCTCATGCCTGTTGCAAAAGCAAGGCATGTTTGCGCACCGTTACATTAGGTATCCTTTTTCAGAGGGAACGGGTCCCTCGGGTCAAATATGGGCCGGATATCCACATACAGGTCACTGAGTACTGGTAGGGGTTGGAAGGATAAACATGGCTGTTCCAAAACCACATGCTGGCCTGCTTCTCTGCTGGGTACAGGAAGTATGCCCCAGTGCTGATGTTCTCTGAGAGAGTAGCCTGAGGGTGGGGACCGGGGAGTAAGAATAGGCAGCAGGCCGACTGGGGACTGAAGAACTGAGGGTGGAGCGATAGATTTAGAGGTGCAGTGTTTTGTAATAGCGTATCATCCTCCCTGGTGCCATTCTGTGACGCTCCAGGAAACTGTTGCTGCATGCCACTCCTTTATATCATGAAAACTCATACCTTTCCCTTTGCAGCAGGGCGGGCTGTTGTTCGTCATAGTGCATTAACATTTATGCCACTGCTCATGTTGTCTTTTGAAATTGTCCATAGTGGATTTTTAAATCTGTCGCCTCCTCCTAAATCTCTCTGTCTTTGCTTTGTCCTGTGTGTTTGATGCAGAGATGGCCTTCCCAGCCCAGATTGTTCCGACCTGAGGGCTCTGTGTCGATGCTGAGCTTATACACATCTCCCTCCTTACCCAACATCTCCTTGGGGCTTTCCACTGCATCCTCGCCCATTAGTGTAAGTACAAATTTTTCAGATATTCTTAGATAACGTGTGTTTTGATTTGATTTGACATGATTTTAAATCTTCCTTAATACACCAGTTTAGTGGTTCACGAGTGGCAAGTTTTTCTGCTAAGTCTATGAGTTGAAAAACCTGCCATCAGTGGCTGTCTGGGTTCTCTGTACGACCACAGGTCACTGACCTGTGGCCCCAAATGGTTTTATCGCCCTTAGATAAATATTGTTCTGCAGTGTCTTGTGTCAGGCATGCTCTTATCTTCCTCTATTACCTCATTTATCACAGCTTTTTAAAAGGCCAAGTCCACTCAAGTGCAATTCCTGATAACACAGCACATGATATATCATCTTTTAGCTCTCAGGCACATTCCACAGAGGCCTGTTCATCAGCTGCAGGGACTTCTAACCATTGATGGTCTCTGATTTCATCATTGCCTCATTTGTAGCTACAAGAATCATTTTCATTCACAAAAAAAACAGTTGATACTATTGAATTTGGCTTGTCAAAATGAACCCGTTTGATCTAACCAAAATGAAAAGAGTCTTTGTCTGTCTGTCTGGATGTCTGGATGTCTGGATGTCTCTCCTTTGATTTCTCGACAACCGTTCATCCTATCAACTTTACACTTGGCGGGTGTATTGCTGAGGACCCAAGGAAGTGCGGTGTGGCATGTGAGCTCTTGTGATCAGACATATTTACGAGAAGTGTGTTACTACTGTCAGAAGTACACACTGTGTAGTGTATTGAGAGGGGAGCCCTATTTATCGGTATAACGCCAAACTGCATGCTGGGTACAGCTCGCTCTCTGTTGTTTGCTACAGCTCACTTCCTGTTGCTTGCCACACTGCATTCAAGAACAGAAGAAGAAACAGAGACTGTAGCAAACTCAAACATTTCACGCATGAGCCTTGTAACTTTTGTTCCCAGAAATATCCTGGCTTTTACTTTATCGAGGCCCTAAAATGTTTGTGTGAGCTTTTACATTCAAACGATGATGTACTCTTGTGTTGTTAAGGGAAGCAACTATGTCATGGCAGGTGTGTTGCTCAGGACTCAAGGAAGTGCAGTGTCAAATGTTAGATTGTTTAGATGAGCGGTTCTCGAGAAAGTTGCAAGCAGCAATACCAGAGGCCAAGCAATTAGCCTGTTCTGAACAGGCACAGTTTCAACAGGCACTGTATGAGTGTCCCACAAGTCATTATAAGTGACTACCAGTACCAGTACTACCACATGTGTAGTGTGAATTAAAGAATAACCATTACTTTGTCGTCTTGGTTTCTTCTCTCAGGCTGCCATTGGGTTGAAGGACAGATCGACAGAAATCAAGCATGGGCTGCCCGGTCACCTGCTGGGCCCTGTGCCCCTTCAGACAGGCCTTGAGTCTAAAGTGAGCCCCAGTCACCAGGCCCTCCTCCAACACCTCCTCCAGAAGGAGCAGATGAGGCAGCAGAAGATGCTTTCCTCTGGTGAGACTGCATCGCATGATGTTAAACATTACATTAGGTTGCCATTCATCATGCTACATATTGCTGTACTTTAAATTAAAGTACAATTTGACTTGAAAAGAAACTTAATACTAGTTTCGATTTTTTTCTGTCAAGGCCAAGGCACCATTTCCTCCCACCCTCAGTCCCCTCTGGCCATGAAGGATCGCCCCTCCAGCAGTCGGCCTAAACTACCAAAACACCGGCCCTTGAACCGGACCCAGTCTGCGCCACTGCCTCAGAACACACTGGCCCAGCTTGTCATCCAGCAGCAACACCAGCACTTCCTGGAGAAACAGAAACAGTACCAGCAGCAGATCCATATAAATAAGGTATTGTGCTGCTCATCAATATTCAAGTCACAGGGGATGATTTTGACTTTCAGATTGCTTTTCGCAGCATTCCCCATTTCTCTTTAGGTCTCGTGAGGTCTTACTTTACTGCAGGGAGTCTGATTTAATCATTTTAAGCACACAAATGCTGATCTATTTTTAGTATTTTGTAAAAGCATTTGTGGTAGCTCAGGTTTACAGACTCGAGCTGTTGTCTGTTCTTCCCTGGAATCCTGGTGTTATTTCTGCGAAGCAAAGTACTTCTGCCTGACTTCAAATGGGGAAGAAATGCTTCCCCTGCACTAATTCTGTTATTATAGCTTAAGGCATCAGTGTTGTTCACATGCTAACTCTGTGAAATTCAATTCAGCTAAGTTCAAATGAAGGAAAAGTGCCCAGAATACATTTTGTTCCTCTGTGGCAATATTTGTGTTTCTGTTAGCTGGCCGAGGTGACCTCGCTATACACAGAGTGTAATTATTCTGGTGAGGGACGTGTGTGAGGTGGCAGACACTGTGAAAGGCAGCATTGTGTGAGCTCACATACTGATGTGTCCCAACGCTGGGCCCTGAAAGAGCCATGGGAACTATAGAGCAACTCTTACCTAGAAGTAATAAAAAGCACAAAGCACCACAAGCACTTATTGAGTTGTACAGGTCAGATGTACAACATATTCTGTTTGAATTCCTCTGTAAAACTAAAAATAGCCAACACGTGTCAGTGCCAGGCAGCTGAAATTAGTTTTAATATCAGCTGTAATTATTGAAAAGTACCCCGTGAAGTTGATTTGATTTGAAAAGAGCTTTGGAATAATTGCGACATCTTGTCTAGAAACACGTGAACAGGCCCTGCTCTGATCACTCAGGCCAATGAGATCGCAAGTAAAGCCTCTTTAAGTGGAGGTTATAAATGGCCACTAATCAGGGATGAGCCCTCAGTGTTTATTGAGAGGGATCTCCGAAACATTGCCCTAATTAATTTCCTAGCAAAGGCTTGTCTACGGTTGTTTTTAAACGTCCTTCAGTGCCTGCAACAGTAGGGGGCACTGATGGAAATTTACAAGAGCTTAGGGATTTTAGGAAGCGGCATGAGCAGTGTTTACGAATGCCAAGCTAAGAAGGCTAATTCTTATGGCTGAAAGGGTATTTTTATAAGGCCTACATTCTGTAGACAGTAATGTTGTTGGTTATCAGCTGGGGTAGGCGCTTCTCACTCCTGCTCTTGGAGCCCTCTTGTGGCAGACCTATTAAATCATGACACCATTACAGTAATTCTAAACTGAGCAGAGCTGCCAGACACAGAAGCATCCCTCTGCACAGAGTTACTTTAGACAACAGACATACCTCTGCTTCTGGTAACGAATATTTAAGAGCAAATTTTGCATTATTTCACTCTGGAAAATCTAGTTTTACAGCTATTTAACTTGTTTTAATGAATGCAGAAATGTCCTTTCAACATTTTGATGTCTCTGCTACTTAGCTACAGGTGCACCTGTCAATCAAAAGAATTAATACTCTGATTGATTAAAAGATCTTTGATGTAAGTAAGATGAAACACACATAGATTTGGATGATGACAGGCTTTTAAACTGCTGCCTTTACAGTGTCATATGCTCTCTTCATAGCCTCATCAGCAAGCCTAAACAATAACATGCTCTCTTCACCTTGTACCTCGGTGCCACTGTTTGCAGAACATAGCCTCAATTTACCGGAGAAAACATGATTTACTGTAGGCAGGACTTTGTACATTCTGAACTGGTCTTTATAAAATAAAGCAAGTGAGTGACACTGATCCACTTACCTGGGGCAGCCACTATTTATGAAAAGTGTTAACTCACATAAAAGCCTGGAACAATGGCTATTCTGTTTCCAGCTCTAAACCTCCTAAAATATAATTTGCTAAAGCCACTAGCCAGAAACTTTGTCAGTTTGACATTTGCCTTTTTAAATGATTAAAGCTTCAGTAGCTTTATTACATGTGGGTACAGCTGGTTGTTAGCAGTTGTCAGTACAAATACTCATGCCTGTCAAATAAGAGCTTAGAAGTTAATGTGGATATGACACATTTGTGGGTTATTTATATGGTAACGGAGAGTGTTAAGAGTTTGATGTAGTGATTTCATTAGATATTTGGCATGTGAGGATATGTCTCAGTAAGTGTTTTTGTTTGTTTTTTGACATCCAAATAGATTGAAAATAGCAAAGTATTATTAAATGGCAATGAAGAGGGAGCTGAAGACTGTACCTTTGTTTTAAAATGTCTTAAACAAATCCTACTGCTATTCTTTGGACCCATTTGCATGTTTAATATTGTTTATGACAATTATTAAGTCAATTCGGGGGTGCCTGGTGACCTAGTGGGTAGAGCAGGTGTGCCATATATGAAATAGTGTCCTTCCTGCAGCAGCTGTGGGTTCAATTCCAGCTTGTCAAGGATAGAATATAGTGTAACTCAATAGTTAGAGTCAAAATAAACCTAAAATGAGAAATTGAAGGAGAAATTACAAGAATTTTGGTATGAAATATAAAAAAAGAATTTTCTTTCTGCTTTGCTCTGATAATAAATTGATATTTAAAGATCATTGGCTGCAGGATGTCATCATTAATGTGGAGCCGCTGTGTTTTGCAGCTGCTATCCAAGTCCATTGAGCAGTTACGTCAGCCCAATGCACACCTGCAGGAGTCGGAGGAAGAGCAGGAGGAGCAGCAACACAGAGAGCTAACAGAGAGTATGCAGGAGGACAGGCTGCCCCCTGGAGGAGTCATCCGGAAGCACACGCTGAGCAGCAGCAGCAGCAGTGGCTCGAGCGGCGAGCTCCCCGACGCTCACTACGGGGTCATCAAGGTCAAGGAGGAGCCGGTTGACAGTGAGGATGAGGGTCTGACCAATCAGGGCTTAGAGGCAGAGCAGAGCACCTATCTCCACCAGGTCAAAGGACGGCTGGTGATAAGAGCCATGATCTGAGAAGGGAAGAGGATGAGATCACACACTTGCAACATTCGCAGATAAACAAGTCTCCACAAACATCTACATCCCCTCAGTTTATACACACACACACACAAACACACACACACACACACACACACACACACAGACACACAGCAGCCATTGCACAGTAGGCCAGCTCTCCCTGTCACGACATATGACCCCTTTTCACTCAGCTGCAGCCCACACTCTAAGACTCTCTGTTTGTGATCTTTGTGTAGTGATTTCTGTAAAATATGTACGTTTCACTTTTGTGTATATAATAAGAAGACAATTTAGACCGTTCTTTTTAAGAGCTGCTTTGGTCGTCTAGACTCCTCTCAACTGACAAAAAGTTGTATGTACATATACTTTGGATTTAGCATCAAAGATGATTTCTAGAGGGGACGGTTGAACAGGTGTACAGCTTTGAAGAGCCAACTTACGTCCCCATTGTGTACATTTTTGCCATTAAATATTTGAAAGCTCTTCACTTTAACTTTGAGAGTTATAAAGTTTGTTAAAGAATTTAAAACACTACATACTCCGCTGTTCTCAGAAATCTGTGATGATGTTCCACATTAAGTGGTCTCAAAACTGAAATAATAATGAACATCTGTCTTAGAGAGAATGTATACTTAAATCCGAACCGGGGGCGCTCCCTTAAGGCGGACTTTTTGCGCTAGGAGTGATATTGCCATTGGAATATGGTCCGCTGCTCATATTGCAATTTGAAGGATAAAGCACTAAATCCCTGCTTGGGTGTGCAGGCATCTCCCAACACACCCCGAAGTCTCCATGTCTCTCTTTCAGAGCGGTCCCAGAGCCAGGGCCCTGTGTTAAGCCGAGCTCTCCTCCCTCTCTCCCTCTGGGTCCAAATCAAAGCTCGGCGGGTTCCTGCCCAGCTTTCAGCAGAGGAGTCAGACAGAGAGAAAGAGAGAGAGGGCCGGGCAGGAAATGCCTTCTAGAAGCCAGGAGTTGGAGTGATTCATGTGTGCAGGAATGTTGAGAGAGGAGGACCTAGGGTTGGAGGAGTCCAAGGGGCCAGGCTTGAGAATTGATTTACTGTCAAGGCGAATTACAAAGTGAGTGGGGATATGGTTAAGGGAGTCCCTTTTAAAGGGAATCGCTTCCTTCGTATTCCCTCATGGCATGCTTACCTCAACAAGCAGGTTTGATGTTACTTCAATTAAAAAAAACCCGGACGGGACCTTGCTTCTTCTTTTTTCTTTCTTCGAGCCTGTTTTCCCCTGAAAGTGCCCATTGCGACATGTATAGTCTGTCTTAAAGTGATCAATCAAATGTATTGCATAGCCGTAAACCTTCCTGTTTCATTTGTACCGTCGACTAAATGTAAAAAAACAAAAAGCAAAAAAAAAAAAAAAAAACGCTAGTATGAGGTTCTGTGTTTGGATCCATGTGAAAATCAAAACTGTCTGTCTTATACTGTACATTCAGATTGTCCGGTTTTAATGTTTTTAGTGTAAGTAAACACAATCAAAACAATGTGAGTCTTGTTGTCTTGCTCCTTTGATTTGTTTGTAACGAGAACCCCTTTGCTGCCAGTGGGGGGGGGAGAAGAGGGGGTTGGGGAATCCTGTGGTCTGTTCATAGCAGTTTGCATTTCTTCTCTTTCTTGCCTTGTGTGATAAACCTTTCTTTTTTAAAATAAAGTTCATTTACCTCTGACGTTCTGCTGCAAATCATTTCTTCGTGTGTCCGTCGCATTAAGGGGTCGTATGGAAAGAAAGCAAAAACACATTACTCCATTAAGTCTTTTAGGAAACTTTCAAACTTTCTGTTTTGCATCTTAATTCACAATTATATTCCTAATAATTTTAATATCATCTCAAATGGACTGCCTAAATCATTAGGCCGGGTTGCTTTTCCCACACTATAACCCAACTCTTTATTTTCAGGGGATCTTTGTAACCCTTTAAAGGGAGCTCAAGAGGCTTTCAAAACATGTCTTTGATGTTAGCAAGCAAGTCTCCTTGTGGCAGTATTAGAGCAGTCAAGATAAGGTGAGCTGCAAGAGGGTGATATATTACTTGCGCAGATTCTTTCAAACCAAGCTTAAGCAATTTCACAGCAAGCTTAGTTCATGGGACTGGCCTGATATGCTATACACGCAATGATGAGACTGGAAAAGTTCACTCATAGTCTAATGTTGCTCTCTGCAGAGCTGAGAACATCTTTCAAATGACTGCCTGCTCTTTGCTTCACTTTGTACATAATGGCTCATGCCAGACCTTTAATCGGGTGTTATATAAAACAATGCATTTTATACAAACTCTTTTATAAAACTTTTATGAGAGCTCCTAAAGTATTTTCACAAAGGTATAGAGTTACATCACATTAGGAAGTATTTGAGTTGAATGAGACACTGACTCTTTCTTAAGTAGATTCCATCTGTCTTGGGCTTCAGGCCCTTGTGATTTTAAATGAGCTGTTACAAAGGCAGAAAAAATAACGAAGCCCAAATCCATCTGTGCTGCCCCTCCTTGGCTGCCCATAGAGCCAGTTGTAAAAGCAAACAAGCATTTTTAAAGGTGTAAGGAAGTAAGGACGACATAAGCCCACCTATTTCCCCTAAATGGATTAGACTCTAAGTGAGGCCTGAATTTTTATCACCTACAGTGCTGTAAAAACGAGGTTTTTTGGATGCAGTGTGCTCGTACATGCAAGAATGTGTCAGAGACGGCAGTAATGATGACTTTGCAGAGTGTAAAATCAGGTGGCTTTATTTCTAATGCACAAGGATAAACAGGAAAACATGTTCTTATAATTGAAAGCCTGCCAAATCATGAAATAATGTCTCAGTGTTTGGAAGGACAGTGAGAGTGAAATCTACTCTAAGCACTGCATTGCTGACAACGCTTAAAACCCAGGGGCTTAAGTATATATTCTTACCACATGAACGTGGCCTAATAGCACAAACCTCATGAATTAAGTTAAATTTGTTGTGTCAGCTTTCTATACATGTACTCTCTTGTAATTTATCTCACTGGATCCATCTGATTCTTACACCAGAGATCCAAACTAACTGCAAATAACTGCCACTGACAACTGCTAAATATTGATTAAAAAGAGAAAGTCCTGAGTAGAAGTAAACCACGTACCCCTCCACTGGTTGAGTAACGTAGCTTTGAAGCTCAGGCTGTTGGCTGGAGGTTTAATGTTTCAGCATCATGGCAAATACACACCCCACACATTACACCCTAACCTCTGAGGAGAGGAAATACCACAAGATGACAGGTCTTGAACTTAAAAATGATGAATCTTTTACATTTCTTTTCCCGCTTCATATCCACCATGGGTGGATTATTAGAAAATGGGCCCCTGGGCACTGATATGCAAAGGGCCCCACCACCCCTCCTATACAGAGGAAAGACTCACAGACTTTGTGGTGGTTTTGTGTGTCTCTGTAGTCGTTATGCAACTTTTTGTGGGGTTTTTTGTCTCTTTGAGGCAAATTTGTGTCGTTGTTGGTTCTTTTGTGTATCTCTGTGGTTATTTTGTGTCTGTAATGGTGTAATGTAAGAAAGTAATAATACTTTGCTGTAATACTTAAGTATTTTTTGGGAGTATTGTACTTCACTTGACTTTTTTTTATACTTATCCAACTTTCACCTTTACTCCACTACTTTTCCTAAATAAAATGTACATGTTTACTCCATTACACTGGATTAAAAATATCTTGCACCAGCTTTACACCAGTATCTATGAACTTCTGCGTCCTGAGCATTTTCTTTACTTCGCTACTACAAAATAAAATTGAAGGTGTGGTGTGTCAGTGGTTCTACCTTGCAAATTATATCATAGGTTAATCCCAAGGACAAGTGAAAACAAGTGCTCTCAAAACCGCAGCAGAGTTTGGATTTCCAGTCAACCCCTGGCTGCATGGCAGATTAGATGCTACATACTAGGGACTACTTTCCATTTGACGATGAGACTGACTTCATGATGGAAGCAGAAAATGACAGCAGAGAGGGGGAGTAATGACTCAAAGAGATAAAGATTTGTGACAGGTAACTCTACTGCAGTGTGCCAGCCCTGGAAACTTGTATTATCCATCCTCTCTGAGTTTCTCTCTTTCTTTTAAACACATTAAATATGTAAAACCTTTTTTTAATCCAGAAATATAATCGAATGCTCTGTATTGATACCAGCTTACACCTCTCATGGTATAGGGACATCAGTGAGAGGTCATCGGGATCCACATTAGCCTGAACTGACAGTGTCAGCCAGGCCCTTATCAGTGACAGGTTTATGAAGATAAAAGAATTCTCAGCTCATCATCAGTTACTGACATTGTGACCTGAAAGAAGGTCAGCGTCAAAGTGCAATTTACAGCTCACCTTGTACTCACTGTCAAGAGACTGAGTCGCCAAAACATTGTTTTTCCTCACCTGACCACCGACGACAGAAATATAACATGGACAGTATGAGTATTTTTAGATTTAGGGAGGCGAGATCCAGAATAACCCTCAAGCAACACGCATCCTGAAAAGGCAACTTTCTCTGGAGATCTATAATGTAACTAAGTGGGCGTACTTTTACGACATTATATATTCAAGGTGCATAGAATGCTATGACAGTATGTAAAGGACGTATTGGCTGATGGGTTGTCACAGTGCACAGAGTGACACTTTCTAGACAGGTGCAAATGGCTTTCAGCTGCAGTCTTCACTGGAGTGGTAGTAACATATGCACAGTTTAGAGTTGATATAACAAAAGAAGAAAAGAACTGATAGGAGAATTCCCAGAATAAACATGCAGATGAAATCACACATGATAATTGGGTTAAACTGCTAAAGTAGAGGCCTTATGTTCACCTGGCAGCCCTGACGATCACAGTTAACACAGAACAGCTGCGGAAATGTTCCCTGGTCAGCGATCTTTAATCAGCAGATGTCAGCTCATGATACTTCCAGGTCGGTACATGCCACCAAATACATGCCGGTGTCTCCTGTATGTGGCCAGGAACCCTTCAGTTGGTGAGTTTGGCACACACCTTTGTCAGCTGGAGTAAGGGAAACAACTGCACCTATGTTCTTTGCAGCAAGTTGTTCTAGGCTCAATTTAGCAAACCACAAAACTGAAAATCAAGTTTTGCCACAAATCGTCCCACAGCATGATTTTATAAAAATCCAATGAATCTACTTGAACCTAACAGACAGGAAAACCATTTGAAAATTTCTACATGGTTGCACTGACAGTAAATCTGATCATTCTGAAGATAACATAGCTCTATGCAATCCAAGGACACTCTGATGAAGTGGGCTGCTTTGGTTCTTTCACAGTAAAAGAGGACATGCAGATATACAGCTCTTGTAGTAGAAACTAGATACACTGCAACAGGACACACACTGCTTCACTGTTTCCATCTATAAAACACAGACCCTGAATATGAATAAGCAGATAGAAATAACAGATGGACAGTGGATACAGTAGCCTGCTAGTCCAGTTGGTTAATGTTGCAGTTTGTATATTTTTATGGGATCTATGTCAAATGCCCACTATCCTCATTCTTCTTCTTCTTCTTCTTCTTCTTTTAACCAGATGAACCAGTAAGAACTGATATAATTGCCAGAATAAATGTTGGTATTGTACATTTCTGCAAACCACAGATATACAGTGGCATGCAAAAGTCTGAGCACAAATAAACATCATTGAATATCTGTGGATAGGCCTCAAAAGAGGAAGTGCGGCCCAATAATCTCAAAGAACTAGAAACCTTTTTCGGGAAGCATGGGCGAAAATCCCCCAAAGAACTGAAAGACTCCTAGCTCGAGACAAAAAGTGTTTAGAAGCTGTGATACTTGCCAAAGGGGGCGCTACTAAGCAATGACCATGCAGGATGCCCAAGCTTTGGGCTGGTTGTAACAAAGGGATAGTTGTAACACTCTCAGTTTGGCCAATTAGAAATGAGCTGTGGTGACATCATCAACATAGTCCATGCCCATTTACAATTGGAGCTCACTGGTGAAGCTGAGTCCAAATTTGTCTGTTCTAGAGCCAAAAAACAGTTTTTCAGGTGAGAAACCAAACATTTTTATCACAATTGTTTTTTGCATAGTGTCCATTGTGTTGTATGTACAATTGTTTCACTTACGTAAGTAGTAGTTTCTCTAGTTTAATTTGATGTGTTTCATTAGTGCTATTTTGAAGCTAAATGCTAAAAACGGTTAGCTCTTTCATGGCTACTAGGCATGGGGAAGGTTGTAACAGTTCTTAAAAAGTGGGGATTTTGGGCCCACGAAGCCTGCACCCCAGGCAAGGACATCTACATTTGCCACAACTGCCAATCAGATTAAAATAGGCTATAGGTATTATGCCTTAGTTTGCTCAGATAATAGTTACTCTTCAAAAGTGTTTATTGTTCAACTGTTCAAATGCTGTTCAAACGTCA